>NW_026249852.1:0-78012 GCF_024043165.1 Alternaria incomplexa
TAGTAGAGTAAAAGATATCTAAAGTCTAGTAGCTTAAGAATATAGTAGTAATAGCTAGAAAATACTTTTTATAAAACTTTTATTTTAATAATTTTCTTTATATTTATTATTTTTATTCTATTTATTAACGTAGCTGTATACTTCGCGGTCTAGCATGCTTCGCGGTCTACCTATACTAAGACTCTACTAAAACCTCCCTCTATTATAGTCTATTATAATCTACTTTAGTATAATATAGTATAAAAGACACTAAAATAGAATTAAGAGGCTACCTCTACTTTATAATTATACGTTCGCGTATTATACTTTATATTATTGCAGCGTCTATAGCATCTTTAGAATAGTTTACTTTCTTTAATACGCGCTAGCCTCTTTATCTTTCTTCTATTATTACGCGTTCTAAACTCTTATAGAGTAGTTCTACGCTAGCTATTCTCTACTATTATAGACTCTTCTACTTTAACTTACTTTCTTTTATATAATTTACGCTGCGTAGTAGCTTTATTAGCTACTTAAAGCTTAGTAATCTTCTTTTAGACTAATACTAGCTTATACGTAATTATTACTACGCTCTTTAAAATCTTTTTAAAAGCCTCTACTATAGAAGTTAGTAAGCTATCTATATACCTTTAAATTCTCTACTTTACTAGCATTGATTATAACTCTATTTTAAGAGTATTACTAGAGGTTTATAATAGCTAGAGTAAGTTACTAATAGGTAGTAGTAAAGAGGTATATAACTATACGTTAAGGCCTATTATAACCTATTCTAGATTAAATAGAACTAATCTAGCGCCTCTAAACTCTTTTTAGATATTACTAGAAGTAATTATAGCGTTAAAGACGCGCTTAAAGTATAGTAGAAACTTAAGTTTTATAGTATAGCTAATCTAGTTATATATTAGCTTCTTAGCTTAGTATTTATATACCTTCTTTAATAGCTTAAAATAACTTATATTAAGTAGCTATAGTAGGTAAGATAAGTATAGAGGTATATAGAGAATAATAATCTTCTTCTTTTTATAGTATTACTTAAACTAAAGAGTATTAAAGCTCTTATATTTATTAATAATAAGTAGCTAGTACTATTTTATAGTACACTTCTCTATATAGATATTAAAGTACTCTAACTACTAGAAACTAATCTTATTTATAGTCTAACTATTTTTAGAGACTAAGATTAACTAATTCTAAAGTATAGCATCCTCTTTATACTAGATAGAGAGATAATAGCACTCTTTAAAGATAATATAGAGTAGAATAGTCTATTCTATTATATTAATACTCTAAATAACTATAGTCTACTTATAATTACCTAGCTAGATAGACTTTAGTTATCTTCGCTTCTCTAAAGCTATAATAATAGCTTTAGTTAATATTATACCTATTATAAAGCTAGTCTTATTAAAGTTATAGGTATTCTTATTCTAGATACTATACTTAGCTTTTATATTAGCTACTAGCTAGAACTAGACTTAGATAGCTATAGAGTCTTTATAGAGGACTCTCTTATAGTTATACTTATAATTAAACTTTACTTAGAGCTCTAGTTAGCGCTTAACAAACGTACTAAGCTATCTTAGACTAATTTAGGCTAGATTACGCTTAGCGTATAAGAAATTAGCTATATTAGCTATATCTATAAAGTAAGAGAGAAATTCTTGCTTAACTAGGTTAAGTATATACTAAATAATTACTACCTTCTTAGTCTTATATAAACTTATTATTATTAGCCTATAATCTATCTATAAGAGTTATTTAGTATATTAATAGTATAGAGTTATATAAGAGACGTTATAGATAGCTATAGCGCGTTATAATAAGAGAGTTGCGTCTTATTTAATAGCCTAAAGCGTAGTCTATATTCTAGCTTTCTTTAGTAGTTCTATCTAGTATAGTTAATTAGATATTATAGAGTAGAAGTAGTTTTAGTAGAGTCTTAGTATAGGTAGACTGTAAAGCATACTAGACCGCGAAGCATATACCTACGTTAATATTTTTATCTACTCTAAGAATAAAAAAGACTATATTAAATATATCTATATAGTACTAAGGTATCTAGACTAGTATAACTTATAAGTTAAGCTAAAGAAGTATATATTCTATATAATAGAAGTATTCTTCTTAAGCTATATTATAGATATTAATAAAGTATAGATAAGTAAAGAAAATATTAAGCTTATTATAGAATAGCTTCTACTAACTATAGTTAAGAAGATATAATCTTTTCTAGAATTTCTAAACTTTAACTAATAGTTTATTAAAAACTACTCTAAGATTACTATTTCTCTAACTAAGCTAATATAAAAGAATATACCTTTTATATAAAGTAAGAAAGTAGAAAATATATTCTAGACGCTTAAGAATATAAGTATTATACTACTATACTTCTATATATTCTAATTAGAATAACTATTACGTTTTAAAACTAATATATTAGACTTTATACTTAGAGACTGCGCTAGCTAGCTATATAAAAGTAAATAGTATCTAATTATCTATTACTTACGTAAGTTCTTAGAACTTAAAGAATAATATAATATTTATAATAAGAAGCTTTTAGCTATTATTATCTACTTAGAATATTAGAGAGTATATACTAAAAGCTACTTAGAACTTATAATATTTATAGATTATAAAAACTTAGTTAACTTTATAACTACTAAGAAGCTTAACTACTAATTAGTTTAATAGTTAGAGAAACTAGGCTATTATAAGTTTAAGGTTATATATATATCTAGAAAGAATGATAGTAGAGTAGATGCTCTTAGCTATAGATATAATATTACTAGAACTAAATCTATTATAGATACTATAATACTTAAGATTAATAATAATAAGTTATTAGAACTAGCTAAAACGCTAAACTTAATACTATAAGTTACTAGTAAAGTACTAGAGAAATTATAAGATATAATTATTAAGTAATACTATAATAATTCTATATATAGTTACTCCAGTATTACTAAAACTATAAAACTTATCTAATATAACTATAAGTTTTTATATATAAAGAATAAGATTATAGCCTTTATTACTAAGTACGTAGACTATTAGAAGAATAAGTATAGTATCTATATACTCTATAGAGAAATATAAGTAATAGAGCTATCTAACTAGCCTTAGTTAGATATCTTTATAAACTTTATTATAGGCTTACTAGTCTTAAGAGACTTTATAATATAAGTATTCTATAATACTATTCTTATAGTAGTAGATTATTTTATAAATTAAGCTAAGTATATTACTTTTTATAAAAACTTTATAGTAGTATAACTTATATATATTATTAATAATTAAGTTATCTAATACTATAGTATTTAAAAGTTAATTATTAGTAATAAAGATAAGCTTTTTACTTTAAACTTCTAGACTACTTTATTAGCTACTATTAAAACTAAGAGAAAGCTACTAATAGCTTATTATCTATAGATAGATAGATAGACTAAGTAAATAAATTATATAATAAAAGTATATCTACGTATCTACGCTAATAAATAATAGAATAACTAAGTATTATTATTATCTATAGTATAGATAGTATATAATAATAAGCTTTCTAAGTCTATAGAATAGACTCTATTCTACGCGAACTATAGAAGATATCTAAATCTTTTTATATATACTTTTTCTAGTTAAAAAATAGAAGTAGCTATTACTACTACTAATAAGCTAAAGATAGTATATAAGTTACTTAAAGTAATACTTAAAAAAGTATAATACTAGAGTATTTTATATATTAATAAGAAATAAAAAATAGTACTTTAGCTAAAGAAGAGAGATAAAGTTTATTTACTTATAAAGAATTTCTGTACTAAGTAATCTAATAAAGAGCTTAATAATATTAAGATTTAATTATTTTTAATTCTTAACTAGAAGAGGCTAGTTATATTTATACTTAACTTTCTACTAGATATAATAATCTACTTATAATTCTATATTAATATATTAGAACTAGTAGATTCTAAAATACTACTTTAGAAAACCTTTTATTTTAAAATAGAAGAAGATAATATTTTTAAAGTTAAATAAATTCTTAGATATTAATAGAAAAGAATATCTAGTTAAGTAGTTAGAATATAATAATAGTAATAATATATAGAAACTAAATATAAACTTTATAAACTACTATTAATACTTTATAAAATACTACTAATATTAAAAAACTTTTAGTAATTAAGTAGTAACTCTTTAAAGGCGCTCTAGATACTAGATAATAAGTTTAATAATAAGCCTTTAGATAGCTCTAAGAACTCTATTACCTATCTAGCCTCTTTATATTCTAATTTCTTAATTTTATAAAACTTAACTACTATTATATCTTTAGCGTAATAATCTAATAAATCTATCTATAGTCTTAGCTACTCTTTATAAAAGCGCTATATATATAACTTTTCTAAAACTTTTTTATATACTTTTATTACTATATCTTATATATTATAACTTTCTTTAATATAAGTATATTACTTTTTCTTTTCTACTACTAAGCGTTTAAATTCTACCTCTATAATATAGATATTACACTACTAGCTACGCTATAGATACTTACTATACTTTTCTAAATAAATATAAACTTTATATATACGCTTATTATATATATAAGTAGAGTATTTCTAAACTATAGCTTTTCTAAAAGAATTAATAAAGTTATAAAGATAGTAATAATAGTTAGTACTAGTAAGAGGTTTCTACTTAGATATAGTAAGATAGAAAGTAAAGTAGCTAATACTACTTATAATATAAAGCTATTTTAGTTATAAGCTAAGCTTTATAACTATTATATAACTTAAGAATAACTTACTAAAAGAAAAGAGAATAGTATTATAATTTAAAAAAGAAACTTAGAAACTAAAGTTTTATAAATATTAGCATATCTAAAATAATAATCTAATAGCTATAAGTAGTTACGTAACTTACTTAGTACTTAGTGCTCTTAGTATAACTAAGTAATACTAATTAGACTATAAGACTACTTAGTGCTTAGTACTCTTAGTATAACTAAGTACTACTAAGTAAAGTAATACTTATTAAGTATATAGCTTAGACACTAAACTCTTATAGCTTAGTATATTTAACTTTATATAAGACTCTAGTATTTAATCTAAAAATTATACTTCTTTCTTAACTCTTTATAATATTATATTATTCTACTAAATATACTATTATACTCTTATACTATTATATTAATCTACTAATTATACTAGTATACTAACTTCTTCTACTTTACTTACTTACTCTCTAAAAACTAACTCTTAGATTATTTTAAAATAACCTTTACACTAATAGTATATAAGTAAAGTAATTAAAAAATAAAAAGTACTTTAGAAAGAAAAATAAATAGTATATAAAATTATTAAAAGAAAAGTGCTTATAGCTAGACTTACTTATAGTTACTTATTTAGATATTTATCTAGTATACTCTTTTATAAATAAACTAGTATTAGTTTAGATAGTAGAATAAAAGTTTCTATTATATACTTTTCTTTAGAGAGGCTTTATAGAGAAGATAATATACTACTAGTCTAGACTAAAATCTATATATCTACTAGAATACTAGTATAATAGCTATAAGTAGCCTATTTTAAAATATAAACTAAGAAGTCTAATATCTATATAAGTATTTAGATATTAAGCTTAAGTACGTAATAAAAGTAAATAAAGTTAGAAATCTATAAAGATATACTATTAACTAATTCTAATATCTTTAGAAGAATTTAAGTAAGAGTATAGCTATTAGAATCTAAAAGATAGTAAACTATACTTAAATAGAGTAAAGCTAGAGAAAACTTTAGTAAAAGCTTATAGTAGTTCTAATATATAATTAATTATTAGATTTAGGTATAAAGATAAAAGACTAATTAAACTATCTATTAGCTAGTTTCTACTAAAGTTTCTTTTAGAATAGTAGTAATATATTTAATTTTATAAAGTAAAGTAAATAATTTAAAGCTTAGAGACTAAAATAGTTTTTATCTATATTTAAACTTTAAATATATAAGAAGTTCTTATTATCTAATTAAATATAAATAGTTAGATAGAATATTATTAGTAGACTATTTTTAGTAAGTAGAACTAGTAATATAGAGTAAACTAAATAAAAAGTTAAAGTACTAGAATATACGCTTATTAGATACTATAAAAAGTATTAGTTTATCTAGATAGTAGAATAGTAGCTATAGAAGTTAGAATCTACTAAGAAATATATAACAACTTACTTACTAAATAAAGTAGCTCTAAAAATAAATAGTACTTAAGTATATTACTTATTCTTTATAAAGTAAAGTTTTATATCTAAATAACTTAGAATAAAAGTATAAAAGCTAATTAGTTAAGTTTATAAAATATAATTAGCTATTAAAAATAATATAATAATAGTATATTAGTATTTTATAAACTAATATAGTAAATTTATATAATACTTATATTAGATTACTACTATACGTAAAGCTAATAGATATTAAAATCTTATATAGCTTAACTTATAGTAGTAATTTAATATATTATATTATATTAACTTACTATATATACTATAAGATATAATATTTTATTATAGACTAGCCTTAGAGTTAGAATATACTAAGTATTAATAGAATATTATAAAGCTTAGAGATTAGAAAGCTACGTATAGAATCTAAAGGTTTATATTATAAGTCTAGACCTTATCTATATCTTTTCTATTCTAGCCTAAGCTTAGGTAAAGTCTAGAACTATTATATATCTCTAAACTTACTTTTACTATAATAGTCTAGAAAGTAGCATAGTGTTATAGAGAATATCTCTATATTAAAGTTATAGTTCTAATAGATAATACGTAGAGATAGATCTACGTATATAGAGTTTTTAGACTATATAAGATTTTTATCTATATAACTTTTACTATACCTATATATAAGGTTATAATAACTCTAAACTATATCTAGACTAGAGTTATATTATAATTTTTATAATTATAATATAGCCTTATCTAAAGCTTTATCTATACTCTAACATAACTCTTATCTATTTCTATCTACTCTAATTCTCTATTTATAACTTTTATATTAATTACTTTTATAAACTCTATAGTTCTAGACTATCTTTATACCTCTTACTATAAGGCTCTATCTAATTCTTACGTAGATTATAGTACTAGTACTATTTACTTCTACTAGTTTCTTTAATACGCGTAATAGTAGTATAAGTATAGCTACTACTAGCGCTTCTAGTAGTTAAAATCTACGTAAGCTAAGTAGTCTCTTAGAATATAGTTCTTTATATAATACTAAGATAAGAGTTCTAATTAGATCTAGACTATACTCTAACTAATATATAATAAGAAAAGTATAGATATATAGACTAGTTTAAAGTTAAAAGTAACTCTAATAACTCTAAATTTACTAAGTCTAACGCTAAGAAACTTTCTTATATTCTATATATTATACTACTTTTCTACTTTAGAAAATATAAGTATAAGTCTAGTGCTAGTTTATTCTATTTAGGTTTCTATAAGAGTCTAGACTATAAACTAACTTCTTCTAAGTTTATTCTATTTATTCTATAGCTATTATAAAGTAAAATATACTAAGTATATACTTAAATTCTTAATTAACTCTAAACTACGCTACGTATTTTATAATTAGAATTACTACGTCTAGTAGTGCGCTAAGCGCAGAAACTCTTATATTTTAGATCTAGAAACGTATAGCACTATATAGCCTACGTTAGAGACTATAGCTAAGTTTATTTCTTATTTTTATATTCTCTACTACTATTTTAAATAAACTCTTACTATAGCTAAGTAGAGCTTAGATCTAGCTACGCTCTATAAACTATCTACGCAACGTAAGTATAAAGCTTTTCGTTTAGCTAATAACTAGCTTTTTTTCTTTAATTTCTTTTAGAAAAATATAGCTATCTCTATAGCGTTTAGTTATAGCTTAAATAATTTAAATAATCTTACGCGTTTTATTAGTAGCGCTCTAAACGTAATTAGTACTTAGTTTATTTAGTAGTAGAATATATCTAGTCAGATTATAGTATAAATTCTAACTTTCTCTATACTATCTCTATACTAACTTTTATTAGAACTAACTTCTACTTACTATACTCTTACGATACTACTACTAAATTAACTATCTACCTCTAAGTAGCTTTAGTTTCTACTACTAAGTAGTCTAGATTAATAATTAGCTTATAAATAAATATAATTAAAATAATAAAAAGTATAGAGTCTCTACGCACTATACTTACTACTATTCTAACCTCTCTTATAACTACTCTTAGACTACTAAAGATACTATCTACTATAGTTAGTATTATATTAATATCTAGCCTAGCGCTATACTCTTTCTAGACTTATATATATAAGCTTTCTTTACTACACGTAAGTAGCGTAGTACTTCTAGATATTATACTTTTATATCTTTCTCTATATAGAATTCTCTAGCGCTTTATATAGATATAGTCTACTATAGCTTTAAATTTCGTAATACTATTAAATAGAACTAGAATAAGCTAATAGAGAATATAGCTAAGTAGCTTAGTAAGTTCTAATTAGCTCTAGACTCTACTCTAACTACTAACTCTTCTACCTCTAACTAGTCTTAGAGCTCTATTTTAATCTTATCTAGTTAAGATATATTTAACTCTAACTCTAAGTCTAAACTAGAGCTCTACTTCTTCTAAGTCCTACTATTATTAACTTCTACTAGTAACTCTCTACGCTATAGCTTTATTAAGTATAAGATCTCTTTACTACTATATAATAGCTACTCTATATACTATTAAAGTAAACTTATCTTAGAGCTACTACTAAACTAGTCTAAGAGCGCTAGCTCTATTCTAGAGCTACTTCTTTCTAAGAAGAAGCTACTTCTATCTAAGAAGAATTTTTAGTAGTAGCCTAAGTAGAAAGTTCTTAAGATTAAGAAGAAGCTTTTTAAGTCTAAGAAGAAATTTATAATAAGTAGCGCTAATCTAGATACGTAGATCTATTATAAGATAGAGAATAACTAAGTAAACTAAGTATTTCTTTTAGTCTAGGTCTATATAGTATTTATAAAGTTACTATTCTTAAAATTTATAGTATATATTAGATAGCTTAGACCTAAAGCTATTAAATTAACTTCTTTTTTATAAACTTAAGGCTAAATTTATAAAGTACTTTTTCTTTTCTTATTATACTATACTAGTCTATTATAAAAACGCGCGTTTTTATATTTAGCTTTAAAATAATCTAGAGCCTTAGTTTTAGAGAGTTCTAGTAGATTAACTTATATTAGCGTAACGTAGCTAGCTTATTTTACTAAGGCTTTCTACTAGCTCTAACTAGAGGTATTCTTTATCTATAAAACTTTCTCTACTATTTATTTACGTAAATTCTTATTATTCTTATATAGATCTACTATAGGCTTTAGTTATATATCTATTAGTAGCTAGCTTAGTAGAAGATCTACTATTACTTACTCTACTAGATCTATATAGATAGTTTTATATAAGTTTCTAAGTAGATCTAAAGTAACTATAAAAGAAAATAGTATAGCTATTATAGTGTACTTTACTTAGAGCTAGTCTAACTTCTTACTTAGATAGTTTATCTTAATATTACGTATAGAAAACTATATCTTATTACTAATCTAGAATTACTCTATAAAGTAGTATAACTAGTTAGTTATTTTCTATTATTACTACTAGGTAAAAATAATTATAGCTTAGACTAGATTAAGCCTAGACTTTAAATACCTAATAAACTAAATAGTATAGCTCTTAGAAGTGTATATAGACTTCTCTAGAAGTAGAATCTATTATAGTATCTCTACTATATACTTATTAAGTAGTAGGTTTAGACTAACCTCTATAATACTTAAGTTATAGTTATTTAAGATAAGCTAATATACTAGAAAATAATTAGGCTAGTTAGTTTATTTAAAGTTTACTATTATATAAAGTACTACTTATACTTTTTAGTTTATATACTTTATACTTTTATTAGTCTAGAAGTAGTATAATATAAAGAGTAGCTAGTCTACCTTTATAAGCTTATATAAAGTAGTCTAGAAAGCTTCTAACTAGTTAGAACTATAGTCTATAATAAGAGCTAAGAGAAACTTATAAAAATACTACTAGTAGTTATAGAATATCTACGCGATATAGTCTAAGATTATAAAAGAAACTACTTCTAACTAGATAAACTTTAATAGATAGTCTATAATAACTAATAGATACTATAGTAAGATTTTATTATAGGCTAGTAGTTCTATTATAAAGTCTATTAAGATTTACTACTAATATCTATCTACTACTAGAATAGATTATAATAGCTCTTAGTATTTCTTCTAAAAGAAGTAAATAGTATAGTAGTAGTAATTTCTAATATAACGCGTAATATTACTTAATATACTATTCTAGTAATAGTTCTAGCGTATATAGTAGAAGATAACGTTCTTCTCTAGATACTCTACTAGGCCTAACTTATAAGCTCTCTAGATTACTATTATAGTAAGTAGCTCTTAATTTAGTAGCTATAAAACGCTTCTCTAAAGTAGTATACTATATACGCTAATAGCGTAGTCTTTAATTTACTAAGTTATATTAGTCTTAAGTAGAAAAACTCTTATACCTAAATAGACTACTCTCTATCTTTTAATATAGCTAGAATTCTCTACTAGTATAGTATTCTATAGACTTTATATATAGAGGTTAAGAAATACTAAAAAGCTTAGTAGAGATATATTCTCTATCTAGACCTAGGCTATACTTACTAAGATCTAGATAGATATTATAACGCGCGTTAATTAGTAGAAATTCTCTACGTAATCTTACTTATAGTAGCTTAATATATCTAGATACGTAGTAAAGCGCCTAGACTAATAACGTAATATATACTAAAGTTTAGAGAGATACTCTATCTAGTAGTATTATTACTTACTAAGCTCTTATATACTAGTAAAGTACTCTAGATTCTTATAGTTAGTAAGAACTTTAAAGAGCTTATATATACTAGTAAGCTTAGCTACCTACGCTTTAAAGTAGTATACTATAGCTAGTAACTTTTTATTATAAATAGTATAGTTATACTTTTTACTTATAAGAACTACTAAATAGTATATAACTAGGTATAGAATACTTTTAATATACTATAAAAGATATTTTTCTAAAGTAATATCTAAATAGTTTATTTTAATAATTATTTAGTAAGAGAAATTCTACTAATAAAGAATAGAGTCTATAATAGATATAGGCTTTAATATTTAAAAAGTCTAGTTCTTCTCTAGTTTCTATTTAAACTAGGTAGCCTTTTCTATAAGTTAGTAGAGAGAAGTAGCTACTTTAGAAAAGTTAAGAATAAAATTATAATAGAAATTCGCGAATCTAAGAAAACTACGTATACTTATTACTATTATAGGCGTACGCTAGTCTTAGACTATCTAGAGCTTATCTAGATTTAGATATATAGCGTATTCTACCTTAATAATATAGCTAAGGTAGTAGACTTTCTTTACTATAAATATAGTCTTCTTAAAATCTAGATTAAGTTAGATATTACGTAGTAAGATTAGAATCTATTTAGCTTTTATAAAGTAGTTAGTTCTACTTTCTCTAGAGTAGATTAGAATATTATTAAAGTACACTATTATAAAGTTTTCTAGTACTTTCTTTAGCGTACTATTAATATACTATTAGAAGAATATAAGCGCACTAATTAGACTAAAAGAGTAGATAAGCTACTTAAATAATCTAAAGTAAGTATAGAACACTATCTTTACCTTATTATCTTTAGCTATACGTAGCTTATAGAATATAGTATAGATATTTACTTTAGTAAACTAATAAGCCTCTAAAAGTGTTATACGAGGTTAGACTATACTTCTCTAGGCTTAGTTCGTACTAAAGCAAGGTAGACTAAAGCAGTAGTCTGTAAGGCTTATCTAGTAATTTAGTAGAAAAAAGTTATTATAGAATAACTTATAGATAAAGATAATCTAATTCTATAAATAATAGAATAACTAGTTAATAATCTATATAAGAGATAAACTATTTAAGTTAACTATAATAAGTATAATAATAAAATCTAATATATTCTTATACCTATTATCTTAGATTCTACTATCTTATCTATCTTATCTTTATAGAATATCTATAATAGTAGTACTATCTCTTTATATACTACTATCTCTAATAGTTAGCCTTAGCAGAATAGTATATTACGTAACCTCTAGCTCTGCAATAATTATTACCTTCTATTAGAGATTCTAGTTAGTCTTTAACTCTCTACCTCTAATAAAAAGAGAATTCTTCTTTATTACTTATAATAAAAAGTATATATAGCGTCTTCTTAATTAAGAGTAGTAAATAGTAATCTATAACTATAATCTTATTAAAGCTATAGTAGTTAATATAAAAATACTAACCTCTAGAGGCCTTCTTTACTAGAAGAACTAGTAACCTAGTAGAGAAAAAGCTAGCTTAGATCTACTCTTTATTAAGTAGATCTATAAGCTACGCGCGTAGCTCTAATAGCTAATTATATAATATTAGATATAAGACGCTCTATAGCGCGTTCTATTTATAGCTATATATATTTATAGATAAGTTAATATAATAATTAAAGTAGCTCTAATAGAAAAGTAGTCTACTAGTCTTATTCTTATTAAAGAGGTCGCGAAACTTAGCTAACTTAGATAGTAATTTACTCTACTTAGACTCTATAAAGAGCTAAATACTATCTAATAAAAAGTATAACTATTATAAAGTATAAGTAAGAGTATAGATACTTATAATAAGAACTACGCTTCTATATCTAGAAATACGTACTTTTTAACTTACTACCTTAGCTACCTCTTTAATACTAATTATTATAATCTCTAGCTACGCTAAAGCCTAATTATACTTATATACTACTATTCTACTAGTATAATATATAGTAAGAAAGCCTTATAGAATATTAAGAATAACGCTCTTCTAGCGTATCTATAGCTTATCTAGAATAATATTATAATATAGATTTAGAACTACGTAGATAATAAAGTAAGTTAGCTAACTATTAATATTATACTCTACTATAGCTAACTATAAGATAATAGAGTCTTATAAGAGATCTACTATCTAGCGTAGTAATTATAAAGTTAATTTAAGAAATTAGATACTTACTTTCTTAGTAACTACTTTATTAATTATATAGAAGTATTTATACTCTAAGTTAACTAATATCTATATCTACTTAGCACTCTCTAAAAATAAGAATACTATAAAAAAGCTTTTATTTATAAACTAGCTAATATTAACTAGATAAGTATTAAGGCTTTATATTAGTAACTTCTCTAATAATACTACTATAGTCTACCTCTAAGCTAGACTTTCTCTAGAGATAGTTAGTTTTCTAAATATACTTTTTCTTTATCTAAACTAACTAATTATATAGTAATAGAATATATTATAGCTATATTTATAATAGTTTAGATTCTTAAGAACCTTAGCCTATATTAGCCTAACGCCTCTACTATATATATTTACCTCTAATAGCTCTCTCTTATAAGCTTCTTACTATAATTACTTTATTATTTCTACTTATTACTATCTAATCTCTATAAGACTTTTATACGTAATTATAGTTAATATAAATCTAATAGTAACTTAACGCGAAGGTTAGTTACTTCTCTACTTATTATTATAATATAGTACTATATAATATCTATAAACTCTCTATCGTCTAACGCTACTAGTGCGCTTAGTAATAAGTCTACTATATCTAAACTAGTAGTAATCTCTACCTCTAAGAACGCCGGCGCGTCTACGCTCTAGTCCTTCTTTCTAAAACTAACTATAGCATTAGCTATACGCTCTAACTAGTTCTAGTTATAGTTCTATAATACTCTATCTTAGTAAGCCTCTAGCTCTATCTTAGACTTTAGCTCTATTTTCTTATTCTAGCTTCTACGCTTCTTAGAACGCTCTAATCTTTATAAGAGTAGCTTACCTAGAGCTCTAGGCGCTTAGAAAGATAACTTCTAAGCTTAGAATAACTTCTTCTATCTTAGTAACTCTAATAAAGAGTCTAATAATAGTAATAAAACTATTATCTACTACTATTATAATAACTCTACTAGTTCTACTAGGTCTACTAAGAGTAGCGCTCTTCTTAAGAATAAGTTTCTTAACGTTACTAAGACTTATAGTAGTAGCTCTAATAATAAGCTTTATTATAGCTTACTTAGCTAACTACTTAAGTATATTCGTAGTAGTAGCTTATACGTTCCCTCTTTTACTACCTCTACTATTACTTCTACTATAGGTAGATCTACTACTAATAACTAATAATATATATAGAAGCGCTCTCTAATACCTAATATTATTAAAAATCTATACTAAATCTATTTCTCTATAGCTAGTGTTGTTTTTAAAAATCTTAAGTAGATAACTTATAGTAGTAATACTAGCGCTAGCGATAAGAGCGTAGCTTCTAACTATTTCTAGATAGACGCGTAAATCTATAAAGTTACTAGCTTTATTATTTCTAAGCTAGACTAGCCTAAGAGTAAGTAATCTATTCTAGCTATCTATAAGTATAATAGAGATAGTAAAGCTATCTATATTAGTAATCTCGACTATATAATAACTAAAAACTCTACTAACTCTAACACTATATCTAAGCTCTATAACTACGCTTTTAATACTATCTATATACTAAATAAGAATAATAGTAACTTCTAGGCTAAACTAGACGCTATCTTAGAAAACCTAGTTAATAAGCGTAATACTACTTAGTTCTTTTACTAGTAGACTAAAGAGGCTAGTTAAGTAGCTAACGCTCTATAAGTTTAGATTACTTAGTTTAATAGATAGTATACTAATCTTATAGAATAACTCTACACTACTTATAGAGACGTCTACGCTACTATCTAAACTCTAGAGTAATACCTTATTAACTCTAAACGTTACGCTAATTAATTTAAAAAGTATAAGAATATCTATAAAGCCTCTTATAATAAAGAGTTTACTAGTTACGTAAAAGCTTAGAAGGCTAATACGCGTCTTAACGCTTTTTTTATAGCTTAGACTACGTAAGCTTCTAATAAGCTTAATAACTTAGACTTAGATTCTAATAATAACTTAGATACTTCTCTTAACACGCTTTAGCTAGGTAATAACGCTAGCTACTATAGCTATCGTAATACTCTCTTAAGCAGCTCTACTACTATACTAGTTATATATTACTCTAAATACTCTAAGCCTATAGTCTTTAAAAGTACTAGTAATATAAAGATAGATAACTACTATAAGTAGAAGCTTAATATACTAAGCTAGTTCTAAGAGTATCTCGTAGCGTTCGAAAGTAAGAACGCCTAATAGCTTAACTATATTCGTATATATATTAGTAGATCTACTTAGTAGAGTATCTAAGATAGCTAGTATATTAAAGGCGATAAGTTTACTAATATATAATAAGTCTAGAATATTCTAGACTCTATCTATAGAGTTCTTAACTTCTATTTAACTACTTATATCTTCTATAAATAGAAAGGCTATATAAAGTCTAGTAAGAATATTAGCGCCTATCTAGTCTAGTTCTGCGCTAGTATTACGCTGCTTAAGTAGAATAATAAGAAGAAGATTCTAAAGCTCTATAAGAAGCTTCTCTAGAACTAGCGCATCTATATTAACTATATTATAGATAATAATAAGTTCTCTAAAAACTTTAAAAAGTTTAGTAAGAAGCTACGTTGCTTTAAGTAAATAAACGCGGCGCTCTACTCTATACTAGCTTCTAACTACGCTACTAGTAGTAGAGGTAGTAGTAGTAGTAGAGGTAACTATAACTATAGTAATAACAACGCTATTATAGTAGTCTCTACTACTAGCACTAGTAAGCTATAATAAGTTATTACTAAGATATACCTCGATTAGAAGCTTATTAAGACCTAGGTTCTACGCGATATAAATTAATGCTATAAGTATATCTACTATAGTTATAAATCTAACTTACTAGACGCGCCTTATAATAACTTTAATAAGTCTATCTCTATAGAATAGTATAGAGAAGTTCTAGCTACTCTTAATAAGGCCTGCTATATTATAGATATCTCTATTCTATAAGCGTTAGCTAGAGTTAATACTACTTAGAGTCTAACTTCTTCTTACTCTATTACTAATAGCTATAACTTAGAAAATAAGTAGTCTCTAGCGTTAGTTACCTCTAGAGATCTTATAAGTATAAGCCTATTAATAAAGATACTCTAGCATTTTATATTTCTTCTACTATATCTACTATACTCTCTTCTTCTTCTATTTAAGACTATAAGAATAAGAACCTAGACTCTATACTATAAGCCTTTATTAACTATATTAAGGTCTTAGAGAAATAGCTAGTGCCTAGAATCTACGTCTCTACTATTACAGCCGCTGCTATATATAGTAATATATACTACTTATTAGTAGAATAGTAGCTAGTCTTTAAAGAAATTATATCTCTCTCTCTATAACTCTTATTCTATATTAAACTTATAGATAACTTAGGTTATATCTCTATCTTTATTAATAACGCTTATACTCGCGTATATAAATATAATCTTATATCTCTCTAGACTCTTACTATTCTTAAATTAGTAGATAGTTCGAAAGTTATAGATATTACTTATATAGCTAGAGTAAACGTATCTTTTAATAGCTATAATAAATAAGTTCTAGCTTACGTTACTAAACTTAGTAGCGTATAAATAATACTTAGTATACTATAGTTCTAGCTCTATAACCTCTAGGTTAACTAGAGTACTATATTACTTACGTTTAACTCTAATTACTATCTTTAATATTATATTTATAATTATAAGCCTTACTATACTATAAGCAGCTACTACTATAAATATTCCACCTCTCTAGCTTATAAGCTAAAGAGAGCCTAGCACCTAAAAGCTTCTTTGCTAGTAGATATTTCTATTATCTCTAGTTAGGTAGCTACTATCTTTATTATATAAGAAGAAGACGTCTATCTTACTAGTATAGAAGAGATTAAACGTTTATATAATATAAGTAACTAAAAATAGTCTAATATCTAAGCTCTACGTATAGTAGAGGCTAAAGTATTACTAAAGAATTATAAGAAGTTTAAGAACTATATAGAATAACTACCTCTTATAAAGAAAGAAATTCTTATTAAGCTTCTATAAGTATTATATTCTTATTATCTAGAATTTAATCTTCGCGAAGCTAATAAGCTACTTGTAAAGGTCGTTCTAAGATAACCTAAGAGTTATTTCTCGGGGTATAAGCAAGTGCGTTAGACGGGGTTATGTACTAACACGTTTAGTAGAACAATATAATAGTATAAGAGTGTAATAGCACGTTTAGTAGAATAATATAATATTACAAGAGTTAAGAAAGAAGTATAATTCTTAGATTAAATACTAGAGTCTTGTACGAAGTTAAATACACTAAGCTATAAGAGTTTAGTATTTAAGCTATATACTTAATAAGTGTTACTTTGCTTAGTAGTGCTTAGTTATACTAAGAGCACTAAGCACTAAGCAGTTCTGTAGTCTAATTAGTGTTGCTTAGTTATGCTAAGAGCACTAAGCACTAAGTAAGTTACGTAACTACTTACAGCTATTAGATTAGCGTTTTAGATGCGCTAATGCCTGTAGAACTTTAGTTTCTAAGTTCCTTCTTTAAATCGTAACACTATTCTCTCTTCTTCTAGTAAGTTATTCTTAAGTTATATAATAGTAGCAAAGCTTAGCTTATAACTAGAGTAGCCTTGCGTTATAAGTAGCGTTAGCTGCTTTATTTCCTGTCTTACTATACCTAAGCAGAAACCTCTTACTAGCACTAACTATCGTTACTATCTCTGCGACTTTATTAATTCTTTTAGAGAAGCTATAGTTTAGAAATACTCTACTTACGCGCATAACAAGCGTGTATACAAGGTTTATATTTATTTAGAGAAGTGCAGCAAGTGTTTACAGCGCAGCTAGCAGTGTAACGTCTATATTATAGAGTTAGAATTCAAACGCTTAGCAGCAGAAAAGAAAAAGTTGCGTACTCGCATTAAAGAAAGTTATAATACGTAAGATGCAGTAATAAAGGCGTATAAGAAGGCCTTAGAAGAGTTGCGCGTACAGCGCTTCTGTAAAGAGTAGCTAAGGTTATAGATAGATTTATTAGATTATCGCGCTAAAGATGCAATAGCAGTTAAGTCTTGCGAAATTAAGAAGTTAGAACGCAAGAAAGCTAAGCAAATAATAGAGTTCTCTAGACTGTCTAAGAGTTTGTTATTAAATTTATTGCCTAGTACCTAGAGCGCCTTTAAAGAGTTACCGCTTAACTACTAGAAGTTTTTTAACGTTAGTAGTATTTTGCAAGGTGTTAACAGCAGTTTATAAGATTTGTATCTAGTTTCTATATATTATCGCTGTCGTTATATTCTAACTATTTAACTAGGTACTCTGTTCTGTTATTACGTTATTAATGTTCGAGAATTCGTTCGACCTTAAAGACATTGTCTTCTTCTATTTTAAAATAAAAGGTTTTTTAGAGTAGCGTTTTAGAGTCTACTAGTTCTAATATATTAATATAGAATTATAGGTAGATTTTTACGTTAGGTAGAAGGTTAAGTGTAAATGTAACTAGCCTCTTCTAGTTAAGAATTAAAAACAGTCCGACCTTAACGTTGTCGAGCTCTTTATTAGGTCGCTTAGTGCGAAGATTCTTTATAAGCAAATAAACTTTATCTCTCTTCTTTAGCTAAGGTGCTGTTTTTCGTTTCTTGTTAATATATAAAATGCTCTAGCGTTATACCTTCTTAAGTATTACTTTAAGTAACTTATGTACTATCTTTAGCTTATTAGTAGTAGTAATAGCTACTTCTATTTTTTAACTAGAAAAAGTACGTGTAAAGAGATTTAGGTGTCTCCTGTAGTTCGCGTAGAACAGAGTCTATTCTATAGACTTAGAAAGCTTGTTGTTGTACGCTATCTATACTATAGGTAGTAACAATACCTAGTTATTTTGTTGTTTGTTAGCGTAGATGCGTAGATAGGCTTTTATCGTGCGATTTGTTTACTTAGTTTATCTATCTATCTGCAGATAATAAGCTATTAATAGCTTTCTCTTAGTTCTAATAGCAGCTAATAAGGTAGTCTAGAAGTTTAAAGTAAAGAGCTTGTCTCTGTTACTAATAATTAACTTTAGAATGCCGTAGTGTTAGATAACTTAATCGTTAATAATATGTACTAGTTATACTGCTATAAAGTTCTTGCAAAAAGTAATATACTCAGCTTACTTCGTAAAACAATCTACTACTATAAGAATAGCGTTGTAGAACACTTATGTTATAGAGTCTCTTAAGACTAGTAGGCCTATAACAAAGTCTATAGAGATATCTAACTAAGGCTAGTTAAGCAGCTCTATTGCCTGTATTTCTCTATAGAGTGCGTAGGTACTATGCTTATTCTTTTAATAGTCTACGCATTTAGTAATAAAGGTAGTAATCTTGTTCTTTATGTATAGAAACTCGTAGTTACGTTAAATAAGTTCTATAGTTCTAGCAATACTAGAGTAACTATATACAGAGTCGTTGTAGTATTGCTTAATAATTACTTCTTGCAATTCTTCTAGTACCTCGCTAGTAACTCGTAGTATTAAGTTTAGCGTCTTAGCTAGTTCTAATAACCTATTATTATTAATCTTAAGTATTGCAGTATTTGTAATAGATTTAGTTTCTACAATATTATATTTACAGCTAAGAGTGTCTACTCTGCTGTTATCTTTTCTAGGTGTATACACGATCTTAAACTTATACTAGCCTAATTTCTCTAACTATCGCACTTGTTAGTAGTTAAGTTTCTTAGTAGTTATAAAGTTAACTAAGTTCTTGTAATCTGTAAATATTGTAAGTTCTAAGCAGCTTTTAGCGTATACTCTCTAATATTCTAGGTAGGCAATAATAGCTAGAAGCTTCTTATTGTAAACGTTGTATTATTCTTTAGGCTCTAAGAACTTGCGCAAGTAGTAGGCAATAGAATACTACTTGCTTTTATGTAGCTAGCTAGCGCAGCCTCTAAGAGCAAGGTCTAACGCGTTAGTTTTAAAACGTAGCAGTTATCCTAATTAGAATATACAGAAGCATAGTAGTGTAATGCTTACATTCTTAAGCGTCTAGAACGCGTTTTCTACTTTCTTACTCTATACAAAAGGCGTATTCTTTCGTATTAGCTTAATTAGAAGAATAGCGATCTTAGAGTAGTCTTTAATAAACTGTTAGTTAAAGTTTAGAAATTCTAAGAAAGACTGTATCTTCTTAACTATAGTTAGTAGAGGCTATTTCTTAACAAGCTTAATCTTTTCTTCGCTTATCCGTACTCTGTTAATACCTACAATATAGCCTAAGAAGAGTACTTCTATTGTATAGAATATACACTTCTTTAGCTTAACCTGTAAGTTATATTAGTCTAGGCACCTTAGTACCGTGCAGACATATTTAACGTAGTCTTCTTTATTCTTAGAGTAGACAAGAATATTGTCTAAGTAGGCAACAACAAAGATATCTAGGTACATTCTTAATACGTTGTTAATAAGTGCCTAAAATGTTACTAGAGCGTTCGTAAGCCTAAATAGTATAATAGTGTATTCGTAGTGTCTATATTGTGTGCAGAACGCTGTCTTCTATTCTTTACCTTTCTTTATTCTAATAAGGTAGTAGCTGTCTCTAAGATCTATTACTGTAAAGATCTTAGCTTTTAATAGTTAATTCTGTAGTTCTGTAATGTTTAGTAGAGAGTATTAATTCTTAACTGTAATGTTGTTAAGCTTCTAGTAGTTAACGCACATTCTTAGTAGTTCTTCTTTCTTCTTTAGAACAAAGAGTATTAGAAATCCTGCTAGTAAAGTAGAGGGTCTAATATAGCCTTTCTTTAAGTTGTCTACTAGCTTCTTCTTTAGAATGTTAAGTTCTATTTCTAATAAGAAATAGATTAGTCTAAAGAGTAGTTTCTTTTCTTCTTCTAGAACGATCTCGTAGTCCTAATCTTAGTGCTTTAGTAAGGTGTTGCTATCTACTACTTCTGCAAAGAGATGTTCGAATTCTTTATACTCTTTTAGAATGCTTAGAGTTACGCGTTTCTCTAGAACTCTAACTTCGTAATTAGGTAATTTTTTTTCTGTATCTATTAAGTCGAACCTTTATTTCTTAAAAACGTTCTTAGTTAAGGTTAGTTACTTCGCTGCAATTACGTTAATCTCTCTTTTATCTACTATTAGCTTCGTGTAATACGTAGGCATGCTTATAGTTGCGTCTAGTCTACAGCAGTTAAATAAGAACTCTCTTAACTTCTAGTTAATTCTTAGGTTATATTCTTGTAACTAGAGTAGGCCTAATATAATATTATAGGTAGCTAATCTAAAGACGTCTAGGTCTAGCTTCTTCTAATGTCTATAGATATTAAGCGTTACTCTAGTAACCTTATAGGTAATCTTTCTTTTACCTAGCATTAGTTACCTGCTAGCAACAAGTAGTATGTAACTCTCCTTCTTTCTACGCAGTGTAAGCCTAGCTTAGTATACTGTTTATGCAGAAATGTAGCTCGCCTAAGCTTCTAAGTCTACAAATACCTATATCTCTACTCTATTAAGCTCTACTAGAAGCTAAATAAGTTCTAAGAAGTTTATGCTATTAATCTTCTTGCAAGCTTCTTCTATTAGAAGTCTTAGTCTAAAAAAGCCTTTCTAAATTTATAGAAATCTTTAGCGATTATATATTTGTCGCAGTTAGAGTATAAGTAGAGGTACTAGTCGTCTTAGTTACACTCTTATACTAGTTGTCCTCTAACGTTCTTCTAAAATACTGTCTGTATTTAGAAGATCTCTTGTAGATTAACGTGTCTAGAAAAATAGAAAGCAGTTCGCTTGTTCTATAGATGCACTAGGCACACGTTAGTAGTGCATTTAAACTAGAACTATTTGCACTTCAGCGTTATCTTATTTAGTCTAGAGTTCTATTCTACTCTATTCTTGTCGCTGTAGTAGATTAGGCAGAAGTTCTTAATACATGTTGTCTAGAATAATTTATTATATAAGGCGTTTCTGTAATCTATCTAGTACTTAACTTTAGTAAGGCGCCTGTCCGTAGGTCGCTTCTTTAACTTTAGAGGTACTACCTTAGCTTTCTCTTATTCTTTATCTAAGAGATAATGCGTAGTTTATTCTCTCTATAACAATATAGCGTCTATAGTCTACTTATATATCTTCTCGCTATTATAGCCTATCTTCTTAAGTTCCTCTAGAAGATCGTAGTATTCGTTAAACTTTTTAAATTCCTCGAAGAAGTTCTCTAATTCGGGGAATTCTTTTAGAGGTCTTTCTAGGTACGCGAGTAGCGTATTAATCTTAAAATCTAATTCTTTAGAGCATTAGATAATAACCTTATTATTACTAATTATAGAGTCCTTATAATTCTTAACAGCTTTCTAGACCTAGTCTAGTTATTTAGAGGTAGAAATAATGTTAACAATATATAGTAGAAGATTTTTCTTATCTTCTATTACTTATTAGAAGAGGTAATAATAGTCCTCTCGCATTTTAGCTATAATATCTAAAGTCTCGTAGGTATACTCAATATTAGGTTTGTTAAGATGTTGCAGTAGCTAGTTAATTTATAACAAGAGTTAGATTATCTAGTTCTCTTAAACGTATAGTATAGATAGTCTATTATTATTCTTAAATAGTTCTATCTTTCTAAACTTAGTCTAGTTAATTTCCGTAACTTCTATAAGTTTCTTAGATTCTTTCTTATAGAAGCTGCACTCGTCCGTAGAGATATCTTCTTAGGTAGTCTTATTAGAGGTTATAATAGACATATTACTTAGTCTACTAGTTAAGCTTCGTAGCTGCTTACGTTAGAGACAGTAGTTAATAGCCTATACAGCTCTCTAGTTGTTTAGATCTACAGGTTATAGAATATTTAGCTGTTATACTACCTTGCCTTAGCTCTTACAGTCTCTTACTATGTAACCTAGTTTACTATAAGTATAGTAGTTAAAGTTCTTCTTCTTTTACTATTTATTATAAAACTTAGGTCGTTTAGGTTCTTTATTAAGATTATTAAAGTATATAGGTTCGTAGCTATTAGTAGCGTATAATCCCAGAATTCTAGATACGTAGCTTCTTTAACGTTCTTAGTTAGAGTACGAACAGCAAGGTTTCAAGTAAACCCAGGCGTTTCTGTTCGCGTTCTCTAGTGCTCGCATTTCCTGCGCAAATAGTCGTTCTTCTAGCTTTAGTCTATAGAGTTTATTATTAATACAGATAGCTTTGTCCTTAAGCTCTTAAAGCGTAGTGACTTCTTCTCTACTTTTTATAAGTTTCTATCGCACCTAGAGCTTAAGACCTTACTTGTACATCTGCATTAAAGCGTTATTATCCTAGTTAATAGCTACCTTATACTACTAGAATTAGGTAGTGTAGTTAGCAGTAGACTGCGTCTAGCGCAGTTATTAAATCTTCTGCTTAGCAATTACCTTTTCTTAATAGAGTAAGAAGACTTCGCGCATCTTTATTTTAAAGGCATTCTAGTCCTCAACTAGAGCAATATTTTTAGCGTCTTTAATAGAGTTGTCTATATAATAGCAAATAATTAGAATAGACTACTTCTCAGCATCTTCTTTAAGATAAGTAGTAGCTAAGACAACCTTGTTGTTATCCTTAACTCTGTCTTCTTCTAGGTAGAAGTATTAGTCTAGCTAGAGCAGCTATGCTTCGAGTTTGTTACAATTACTATAGTAAATATTAGGCTTATTACCTTAAACAGGGGCTCTAGAGACGTAGAAATTAACAAGAGTATCTATTACAGTATTACTTATCTTAAGAGTGTTTAAAGTGTAAAGGTCGTTCTAAGATAATCTAAGAGTTAGTTCTTAGAGTATAAGCAAGTGCGTTAGACAGAGTTATGTACTAACACGTTTAGTAGAACAATATAATAGTATAAGAGTGTAATAGCACGTTTAGTAGAACAATGTAATATTACAAAAGTTAAGAAAGAAGTATAATTCTTAGATTAAATACTAGAGTCTTATATAAAGTTAAATACACTAAGCTATAAGAGTTTAGTGTTTAAGCTATATACTTAATAAGTGTTGCTCTGCTTAGTAGTGCTTAGTTATACTAAGAGCACTAAGCACTAAGCAGTTCTATAGTCTAATTAGTATTACTTAGTCGTGCTAAGAGCACTAAGCACTAAGCAAGTTACGTAACTACTTATAGCTATTAGGTTAGCGTTTTAGGTGCGCTAATGCCTGTAGAACTTTAGTTTCTAAGTTCTTCCTTTAAATCGTAACACTACTGTTGTAATAGAATAAGCTTAATTACGAAATTAATATCTAATTAGACTCTAACACTAGATAGCTGCTTAAGTCTTTCTTATAGTAGCTCTAACTACTATTATAAGATAAGGCTTAAGCTATTAAGCTCTATATTAATAATATACTTTATAAGAGATATATTAAGTGTAGTACTTTAGACTAGGTAGCGCCTCTTCTAGTTATTAAAAAACCTAGAGAAAGTATTTATATCTACGTTAACTACTAAGAGCTAAACGCCTATACTATTAAGAATCGTAATATACCTTCTTTAATAAAGAATATATTAACTAAACTCTCTAAGGCACGCTACTTCTCTAAAGTAAATATTATTACTATCTTTAATAAAATCTATATTAAGAAGAAGTATAAGTATCTATCTATATTTATTACTCTATATAGTCTCTATTAATACACTATTATACTATTTAGAATATATAATAGTCTAGGCACTTTCTAAGTATATATTAATAATATATTATATAAGTATCTAGATAAGTTCTATATAGCCTATCTAGATAATATTATTATCTTTAGTAAAATAAAAGAGTAGTATAAAAACTATCTTATTTATATTATTACTTATCTATTAGATATAAGCCTACCTATAGATATTCTTAAACTAGAGTTTATATAATAAAAAGTAAAGTTTCTTAGCTTAATTATTACTACTAATAGCGTAAAGATAGATTCTAAGAAAGTATAAGCTATATAAGACTAGTAATTACCTAGAACTCTAAAGAACGTATAGGCCTTTCTAGAATTTACTAACTTCTATAGATAATTTATTTATAAGTTCTCTAATATAGTAAAACTCTTTACTTATCTTATAAGAAGAGACCTAGCTATCTTTAAGATAAACTAGAACGCTACTTCTATATTCGTAACACTAAAAGTAGCTTTCTATAGTAATATTATACTAGCGTACTTTAACCTAGACCTTAAGTATATTCTAGAGACTAACGCGTTAGATTACGTTTATACTATAGTACTCTCTTAGATTTAGACGAATAAGATAGTGCAACTAGTTATCTACTTATCTAAAAAGATAACCTCTACTAAGTATAACTATAAGATATATAATAAGAAACTACTAGCTATAGTTTAAGTATTTAAAGAATAGCGTTCTAAGCTTACTAGCGTATCTAAAGATATATAAGTTCTTACTAACTATTAAGAGCTAGAGTACTTCTACACTAAATGCTATCTTAACTAATAATAAACTAGATAGTCTAAATTCTTAGAGAAGTTCAACTTTAAGATTACTTACTAACTAAGTAAGTAAGGCATAAAGCCTAATAGTCTTACTTACTATACTAGTAATCTTCTAGAGTATATAACTAATAATAGAGTATAATATTAGTATTAGATTATACTAGAAGACTATTAGTAGAATAGTAGTAGCTATACCGTAGTAACTCTTACAGGCCTTTACCTCGTAGAGGTAGACTATAACCTACTCTCTATTCTTACTCTAATATATAAGATAAGTAAGAGAGTCTATCTAGAGATTACTATAGTTAATATAGCCTATTTCTCTCTCTTAGAATAGTCTAATCTATATAATAATATTAATAGAGTAGATAATATAATAAACTAGAAAGTTATTAACCTTCTCTACTTAATAAATAAATAGTTAACTACTATATAATAGTTACTAGATCGCGGTAATTATAATATTCTCTATTATCTTATTATAAAGAAGGTGCAACTAGAGCTTAGTAATCTTAAGTCTAGTAATAAAGGTAAGCTCTTTATACGTAATAACTAACTTCTTATTCTCTTTAGTAAGAAGCTCTAAACCTACGTTATTAAGAATATCTATAACTTGCTCTCTAGCAGTTATAGTAGTTATATAACTATCTACTAGTAAGTTAGTTAATAGTACTACTAGTAAGGTATAACTAATACTATTACCTACTTTATAAATAACTATATAATCTATAGAAGGTCTAAAGTTAGTAGAGAGGCTAAACATAGTCTACTATACTTCTTACCTATTCTAGAAAGATACTAGAAGAATATCTCTATTAACTTTATTACTCTACTACTATTATTCTTATAGTATAGCTATATATATAGATATATTATAGTAGTTATAGACAAGCTATCTAAGAAGAAAAAGTTTATTACTATAGAAAATATAGAAGTCTCTACTATTATTAATAAGTTTCTAGAGTATATATAGTAGAAAGAGAGCTATTCTAAGACTCTTATCTCTAACTATAGTTACTAATTTACTTTATACTTCTAGAGACGCCTCTATAAGAGAGTAGGCACCTATCTAAAGCTATTTATATTCTACTACTCTAAGACTAATAGCTAAACTAAGAATACTAATACTAATCTAAAGTAATATCTTTAGTTATATATTAATTACCTATAGAACGATTAGGCTTACCTTCTACTATTAGTAGAGTTTAAGTCTAACTCTACTACTAGCGCTGCAACTAGAGTTTCTCTATTCTAAACTACTAAAGATTACTAGCTCTACTTAGAACTTAAGCCTTTTTATACTTTCTCTACTACTATACTTATATAGCAGCGCGCTGCTAATAGTCTTATCTAGTATATTAACGCGATACGCTAATACCTCTACGATAAGATTATATAGACTCGCAAGAAGATACACAACTTCGCGAATATTTACTACTATCTTATACTTTATTTTACTATTAGTAACTAAATACTTCTTAACACTAGATATATTAAGACTAAGAGGCTAGTAAAATCTCTTAATTATAAGAATATAGAGCTATATTAAATAGTTCGTGTAATTAATAATATAGTTTATAAACTAGATCTTCTAAAAGAGCTTAAGAGCCTCTTTCTTACGTTTTACTCTTAGCTTCTTTAACTCTATAAAAATAATACGCTATTAGACTAGCTCTAAGCTACTAACTATACTCTATCTAAAGTCTACTTTAATAAAAAGAGCGTTACTAAATACACTATCGCTTAGATCTTTAATTTATAGATAAAGAATAAAATAAATAACCTATATACTAACTAACGCGGCTATTTATAATATAAGATAGAATAGATTAGTAATAATTAGTTAGAAGTATAGTAACTATACTATAACTTAAAGAGTAGTAAGAAGTTAGTCTAGAACTATTACAACTGTAACCCCGGCTACCTAGAATCTTATATTATCTTTAATAACTATAATAATAATAAAGAGCTTACTATTACTCTACTCTATCTACTAAACCTTATATACTTAGAAAGAACTAGCTAGTTATTTATAGACTTACTTAGCCGCGTTACTTCTAAAGCCTACTAAGTTAATTATAATACACGTCTCTATCTAACTTTAACCTCTATAGGTATCTATAGCCTCGAGACTTACTATCTATTACTTTTACTTTATTAGTGCTTCTCTAATAGTACTCTACTTAGCCTAAGAAGTTATAGTTAGATTCTCTATTAAGAGGGCCTTAGTTTTCTTTATTATTATTATCTTATTCTACTAGGCTCTCTTTTAATAGACCTAGAGTCTACTAGATATTAAATCTATAGCTACTAGAGTAATTAAACGCTTAGTTAGAACTTTAAGTATTTTAGAAGAGAGACGTATAATAGTTTAGATTCTTAAGAACCTCGGCCTATATTAGCCTAACGCCTCTACTATATATATTTATCTCTAATAGCTCTCTCTTATAAGCTTCTTACTATAATTACTTTATTATTTCTACCTATCGCTATCTTATCTCTATAAGACTTTTATAATATTAGAGTATACTCTTATATAGTAGTCTACGTATCTATACTATATATAGATATCTACTACTTTACGCTTATTAAATATATCTATAGAAATCTAGTTCTTTTAGTTAGAAGCTAGACTTCTATAAAAACCTCTAGATATAGTATCTACTATCTCTATATTTACTATATAAACGTTACTATTATAGTTCTACCTCTAAGACGCTATAGGTATAGAGTAAAAGAGCTAGAACCTCTAGATAGACTCTATCTCTACTATCTTAAAGTCTATAGTAATAGCCTTATATATAAAAACTACTATATTATAGTTAGTATATAATACGCTTTAATTTATAGAGACTTCTCTTATATAGTTATTTAAAGTATTATAAAGTTATTCTAGCTTATACTCTCTAGCTTAATAGAGGCTATCTATCTATACTAGAGTCTAGCTAAAGATAATAAAGAATTCTATAAAAGACTATTACTTTCTCTAGCGTAAGTAATCTAAGTATACTAGAGCTTACTTCTTACTATATACGTTATAATAGTAAAATAATAAGTATTTAAGAAACTTCTATAAGTTCTAGATACTATATCTATCTATCTTAAAGTATAGAGTAATCTACTACTAGACTATAAAAGATAGTTTAGTATTAATAAAGTAGAACTATAACTTTCTATCTCTAAGAAACTTATAGTCTATTACTAGTTTATACTTAATTATTACTTTCTAGACTTAGAAGTATACTTTATTACCTCTAAAGCGCTCTTCTATCTAAAGAGGCCTACGCTTATCTACGTACGTAGATAGAGAAGAAAGTAGAAATAAAGAGTCTACACTAGCGCTAAAACTACTAATAGATACTTCTATAGTAGAAATAGTATTTCTCTTCTATAGTATATTACTAGAGAAGAGCGTAGTAGTAAACTATGTACTTAAGGCCTTAAGGCGCTAGATAAAGTATTTATTCTAGACTTAGAGTATCTAGAATAAAGCGTAGTCTTCTCTATAGTCTTAGGTTATTTAGTATAGTTAGTTTAGAATTACTTATAAAGTTACGTCTTTAGCTATTTTTATTTCTTAAGTCTAGCTAGTCTATCTCTAAACTTATATATAGTATATAAGAAAGAAGCCTTATAAATATTATAGACTAGTCTTAGAGTTAGAATATACTAAGTATTAATAGAATATTATAAGGCTTAGAGATTAGAAAGCTATATATAGAATCTGGAGGTTTATATAGTAAGTCTAAATCTTATCTATATCTTCTCTATTCTAGTCTAGACTTAGATAAAGTCTAAGACTATTATATATTTATAATACTAAATAGAAATAAAAAAGTTAAGATAGAAGTAATATAATAAGTATATAATATATAGTATAAAGTATATAGCTAATAAAAGCTTATACTAGCTAGCTTATAAGTAGACTATAAAACTTCTACTTAAAGATTAGTATCTTAAACTAGAAGTAGAAAATTATAGTACTATATATAGAGCTATAGTATAATTTTACTTATTTACTAAAGTAAAATTTATACTCTAGTTGTTAAATAATAGAGTTAGTAGAATACTAGATGCACGATATTAGACTATAATCAGGTGTATTATTCTAAAAAGACTAGAGACGAATTGCTACTAAGCTACGATAGCAATTCTAAGGTATTTATAGCTGGTGCTAAGTCAGCCCCGGCTCTTCGGGGCTAGGACCTAACACTAGTAAGTTAATAAATCTAAAAATCTATAATAAAGATTTTATAGTAATATTAGCTTATTTATATTTTAGTATATTTTATATTTTCTAGTATTAATCTTAGCTATAATTTATATACGTTTATAATAAATCTATTAAAAAAAGCTTACTTTTACATTTATTTAAAAGCTTTTTTTCTTTTAATAAATATCTAAGAACTATACTTTACTACTATATATTGGATAGATTTATCTTACGTACCTTATCTACGCGCTTACGTGCATTAGGTAATACTTTGCGACTGTCTTATTCCCGGAGACGCTAAATCTTAACAGGCTTAAGAAAACCAACCCGTTCTGCACGTCCTAGATTTCTATTCACTAGCATCCCCCACGGTATTAAACGTCTTTCTTCGCCCGTAGTTGGTCTTTATCGCGATTACCCTGCACAAATGGCCAGTCAACGCGTCGACGCGAAGGAGGTTGCAGACTTGAACACTGTCATGGGTCGCAACCTTCAGACATGGCCTGGCGCGCGCGACATTGAGATACAAGAAGCCACCCTGAATGCTGAAGCTCGCCATCAAGATGCAAGGCACACACACGACAAGCCAAGCCAGCCTGCTCTCGCCCGCGTACTTTCGCGTCGATCGGCAGCTTCCTTCGACCCAGGCCCCGCTCCCGATGGTGGCCTCACAGCTTGGACCCAAGTCCTATGCACGCACCTAACTATCCTGACCACCTTTGGCTTCTTCACGTCATTCGGCGTGTATCAGACCTACTACGAAAACACACTCGGCATAGCTTCTTCGACCATTTCCTGGATTGGATCGCTTCAGGTATTCCTTCTCTTCTTCCTTGGCACTTTTACAGGCCGTGCTACGGACGCTGGACTTTTTCGCCCGGTCTACATCGCTGGTGCGTGCTTTCAGCTACTCGGTATCTTTACCTTGGCGGAGAGCAAAAGTGTTTGGCATGTCTTTCTCTCTCAGGGCGTATGTCTGGGAATTGCAAATGGGTTGCAATTCTGTCCGTCCATGGCCCTTGTCTCCACTTACTTTGTCAAGCGTCGTGCTTTTGCGCTGGGCTTCACAGCGCTGGGGTCCTGCACTGGGGGCGTCATATTCCCGGTTATTGTGCAGCAATGTCTCCCCAGCTTAGGCTTTCCATGGACGATACGCATCATCGGCTTTATCATGTTGCTCATGAATGCCATCACCATCGGCTTGTACCGTACCCGGCTCCCTCCCAGGAAAAGCGGTCCATTGGTCGACTGGGCGAGCTTCACGGAACTGCCATATGCTCTGTACTGTGCTGGTGCCTTTTTCAGTTTCTGGGGGTTGTATTTCGCTTTCTTCTACATTGGAAGTTATGCGCGAAATGTTCTTGGTGCCAGTTACCAGCAAAGTATCAATCTGCTTCTCGTGCAAGTATGCATGGGGTTTATCTTTCGCCTACTGCCGACCTACTATGCCGACAAGGTTGGTGGGCTTAATGTTCTTATACCGTTCGCGTTTGTCTGTGGTATCATGATGTTCGTATGGATTAGAATTAACTCCATCGTCACCCTGTACATATTTGCTGTCATATATGGAAGCGGGAGCGCCGTTATCCAGGCGCTTTGGCCTGCGGTAATCGGAAGTATGAGTCAGGAGAGAGATCTGAAGAAGTCTGGGGTGAGGATGGGCATGGCCTTCACCGTGGTGAGTATATCGAGTTTTACAGGTCCGCCACTAGCTGGAGCGATCATCCAGAGCCACAATGGCAACTACACGTATGCGAATGTTTGGGCGGGTCTGTCTTTCTTTGTAGGAGGGTGTCTTTTACTTGCTACTAGGGTGTCGCTGGTAGGCTGGGACTGGAAGGCAAAAGTCTAGAGGTAGCTTGCATCGAGCGTTCCTCGGCCTACCTTTCGTGAGTTGCCGCGATGTGTTCAGGATGACTAGGATTGGGGGGGTACAAGGGAACATGTTCCGTGCGATCTATGGGAAGATCATGACTTGCGACGTTCTTGCACTATCCTTCCTATTTATCCTTGAGCGTAGTGACCCTTGCTAATAGGCCGGGGTCTTCTCTCTCTTTGTCCATCTTGGCATGCCAATCCGCCTCGGCCTTGGCTGCATTTTTGCGAACCCGCGCAGTGTTCCACTTCATATAATAACAGCAAAGCGGGAAGAAGATTGAGTCTACCACAGCCCAGGCAAATAAGATTCCAAAGTTCAAGCCAACTCGTGGATGCAGATCGAACAGGATTGACCGTGTGAGCTCGACGATATTGTGCATCGGCCAACCATAGCCCCAGCGATAAAAGCTCGGTGCAAGCTCGAGGGCATAAAACCCAGTGGCGACATTGCTGATGACCCAGAAAATGAGCCACAACGCCGTCCAAGGGGAGCCCAGCAGCATGGCCATATTCTCGCTCGCAAGGCCAAAAGCAATCATTCCAATCCAATTGCCCATCCAGTATACCAAGAAGGTACCTCTGCCATACGCGTTAGGGTTACCGGCAGGCTGATTGTGGGAGGCAGTAGGACGGTCCATGGGCATAAGGTAGGCGAGGCTGACAAAGGAGTAGACGAGAGAGAGAAAGAAGTAAGATGCGACCGTCGCGATGTAGCGCCACACGATAAGCTGATAGAAGTGCAGCGGTGGATGACCTTTGGGCGAGAGGTACTTCAGATGGATAGGTAGGAAGAACGTAAAGCTAAAGAAGGAGATGATGACTAAATAGCGGTGTAAGATATTAGTATATGTCACATGCGGTTCGTACAGGAACATTGCTCACTCAGGTATATAAGGCCAATGCTAACCGCGGGTGTAGCGATAGGCGGTCCAAAGGGGCGCAAGTCGTTGACGGTGAACTCAATGCCGGGAGAGAGAGCTTGAGGTGCGATGTCTAGGCGCATGTCCGTAACTGAAACGTTGTTCTGGAGAAGATGTGCGATCCACGCGCGGCCAAATTCGGTGACTACGCGCTTCTGGAGGGTGTTAATACTGGGTACAATGTAAGTCGAGGTGGTAATTTGATCGCGCGCCGAATTATAGATGATCTGGCAGGCACCCAAGGGATCGTAGCTCGCGTTCCCCAGTTTCACTGCGGCATCGAGCATTGCTGTGGCGTTGGAATTGATGATGACGGCCGCCCAGGCATGGAAGTCGTAAACTTTGTTGCGTACGTTCAGCGAGTCGTTGTTGAAGTCTTCGGGAGACGCAAAGGTGTAGCCAGGCACCACGCCATCTTCCTCCATAATGCTGCGAACAGTGCGAGTGACAAACGGACCCACGAAGGGTGCGACCCCGGTAAACGGTGGCTGGCCATCGAAGTCTACAACGGAGATGTTCAGACCCCCCACGTTTGCATTTTGACGAAACAGTGCACCCCAGAAAAGGCAAAGAAAGGCCATGATGGCAATGGCGAGAATGAGATTTGTACGAAGCCAGAGCCTGATCACGTGTAGCCTGACACCGGCCATGGACGAGTGAAAGAACCCGGCAGGCGCCTGTTCTTGCACGATCCTGCGGCTACTCTTTGTGCGGCCACGCTGCAGCGTTGTTAGCCTATTGGGAGCGGCGGAGGTGCCATGCACCGTCTCAGTCTTGACACCCGTGGTCTGCTGCTCCAGAGGAGTAGAGCTGGCGGCGGCGGAAGCTTGTATTCCCAGCTCGGACTCGCTAGATGAGCTGGAATCGTATTCGTGATGATATCGTGGGGCGATCTGACATCCAAGTGTGGAATGAGACATGTTGGGCGCTATGATTGATTACCTACTGGACATTTTCACTGCTTATATTTCCTGAGGCCCTGACACTTAGTGCTTGCTGTGGGTTGCTGACGGATGTACGCTAAAGTGACGCTAGTTCATTTGCAGTAAGATTATTCGATGGTTCCGTCTCCAGTGAACGCTACCTACCTATGTAGGTACCTACCTAGGTAAGCTTCACTCCCGAGGTCTTGAGTTACGGCCGATGTGCCTGATGCCAAAATCATCGCTCAGCATTCTAGGTAAACTGATTCGAGCTATTTGAACGGTTCAGTAGAGTTTCCGCTGTGTGAGCCCAACGATCAGAGCTGCGCGTGTGGTTCCCAGATGGTACGAAACCCGAAATCGGTATAGCTTGGTGGCTGACATAAGCCCGGGAGAATCCAGGAACCACCTGAGCACGGATCCGCTCAATCGCGCCACATGCCAACCGCCCAACTCTCATCATGACGGACGCGGACACCTGTGGCTTCAATTACTGCCTTTGCGGGGAATCGGGCCTTCGGTGCATCGCTTCAGACCCATCTACAGAATAGGCATGTCGGGCAGGGGGCGCAGAGACGGTCGCAGCGCTAGAGGTGGCAGAGGACGAGGCAGAGGCAAGACGCGAATAGTATGCTACCGCCAAATCGCGAGACAATCGTGAGACAATCGCCACAACCAAACACTACTAAGATATGCGCAGTGGGAGTGGGAAGCATACACGCCTGGCGCCGAGGTGTACGACCAGTTATGGCGCGTTCGCAAGGAGCCTGCCACTGTCACCGCACGACTACCTAACGTCTGCCCTATGTCGAATGCACGAACGCGAATACTCCATCGTCGACAGACCGAGGACCGCTTCAAGCGGGAGCTATACACCGTAGAGGTCACATATACGGGCGGACCGGGGAGTGCACGGGACGGTATTGCCCTTACACAGCTTGAGGATGTGGACCTGCAACGCATACTGCAGTTCGTTTCTCTAGCTGAACTGGAACGATATGAAACTGAGCAGTTCAGGCTCGAGGCAGAGGCAGAGGCCATTGCTATGCGCACCGAGGCCGAAGACCTGGCGCGTCGCCAACTGCGAAAGAATGCCAAAGGGCCAAACGCCAGCAAAGGGAGCCGCGTGCTCAGCGCGCTCGCCTTCTCTGTAGAGCCGACCCCACGTTCACGGGGTCGACCGAGAGCCACACGCGGAAAATGCAGGGGAAGGGCGAGAGGTGTAGAGCCAACAAGAGGCCTCGTCGTAAGCTCCCGACAGCTCAAGAACGACATGCACGAGCAGCTGGTAGACAGCGAACCTATGGTGTTCGATCGTACAACCGAACACATCGGACAACCCACGCAGACATCGCCCAACACCACACGCTCAGCTTTTGTCGCCAACAGCGCTCTTTCGGTATCACCAATACCCAGGAGAGTATCCATCTCTGTCCCTCGACGGGAACTTTCAGAAGTTTCCGAACCTTCCGAACCAGAAGATGTGGACTACTTAGCGCTCAGCGACAATGATGCAAAATCTACAAGAGGCGACTTACCATCGCTCGCAATCGAGGTTGGGAATGCGGGCAGCAGTAAAGATCGTCCGTTCTCTAGCCCATCCGGGATCGAGAGCACTCTTCCATGTCAACTTCACCCCATCATACCCGCTTTTTCACCGTCTGCTGATAACGTGCTCCAAGAAGCTCCAACGGCAGCTCCATTTTCCGCGCGAGACTCTGGCTCCCCAGCTCCATTGGATTCCAGAGTGGCGGACGTCTTTCTGCAGACAGCGTCTTCCTCTAATTATTCAGCGCTTGCTGCATCAGACCAAGACGACATAATACCCCCACAACCCGCTTCGCCGCAATTTGAATCGGACGGATACGTCGGCAGCCGAATAACATCTATGCGCACATTGTATCCGGGACAACAGTCGCTCGAACACAACAACGAAGACGATGCAGAAGCGGATGCAACGGAAGAGTTTGCTGTAGAGGCCATCGTGGCGCATTTTCACGAGCACGAGAAGAACTACTACCTCGTCAAGTGGGAGGGATACGAAGACAGCCATGATTGGCTTCCTGAAGAAGATCTTGAGGGTGCTGCAGACCTGGTCACTGAATACAAGGAGCGGATTGGATGGAGGAACAAGAAAGTCGAAATAAGATGACATGATGTAGCGAATGGGTTGAATGTAGATATGGGCTTCAATCTCTTAGTTGGTCGTCAGAAGACCAGGCATGTTGCCATGTCCCAATGCCTCATCTGCACCGTATCCATGTGCCTGCATCAGACGTTTCGAATTCCATCCACAGGGCCAGTTGAAAGAGGAGTGCGTCTTGGACAGACCCGTGTGTTGATCTGCTTACGTATATTGACTTACCTCCCTTGCTTGTTTCAGATCTGATGATGTCGTCGCAGGATAATGTGGTTCGTGGGGCAACAAAGCTCGTCCCGGTGAACTCGTCAACATTGTAAGTTTGCCACACTGCACACCAACAAGATCGTCCCACCGCGTCATGCTCCTCATCTTCAAGTACTAGTTCCAGGTTCCCATGACGCCCAGGTGAACTCCGAGACGCTCCAAGGATTAGACATGACGCGAATTGATCGCGCCACACTGCAATGGTCCGCTAGAACCTTGGAAGCGGGCTGCAGCCTCCCGAGGTCTGAAGCAGATTGATGATCAAGGCCTTAACAGGCTTCTACGGTAACATAGCAGACTAGGGTGTAAGTTGGTGTATACATTAGATGTAACATATGCAGAACGCGACCGGAGTTCTATAAGCCGCCGGAGCGAGTGCTCACAAGTCAAACGACACGTGACGCGATGTCTCCAGGGTTCAGCCGAGGTCGTGGCTGAGCTGCGACATGCAACAACACAACACAGCGATCACCGTCACTCTTGTACGCGACACAAGCATGTCGTCTTCTACGCGCTACGCCTACCCCTTTGCCGCCTCTCCCGACATCATTCGCTCGCACCAGAAAGACGCCTACTTCTCCGGCGTGCTTCTCGATCAGCTCTCGACGCTGTTGCGCAAGCTCTATGGCGCGCGCACGTCGCATACGTATGCGTCCGAGACGCGTGTAGCCGGAGAACTCCTTTACCTCGGTCTGACGACGCTGATAGGGAACCGGACCCTGGGCGAGGAATACACAGACATTGTCCAGGTGGAAAGCGAAAGCGGACGCCTGCCGGCGCTGGGCCGCAGAGCTGGATACATACTTGGCTGCATCTTGGGGCCATATGTGCTCGGGAGGGCATTGCCGGCCTTCAGGCGGCGAGTGCGCGCAAAGCTCGAGGCGAATTTGCGGTGGCATGCACGACAACAGGCACGGGCACAGCATCAGGCACAGCAGAGTGGGAGCAAGACACAGATAGGGCGACCGTTGGGCATGCGCGTACAAAACTACCTACTCCGAAACCTCGACACCATTACATCGCCATCACCCGTGTACGCTCTCTCGTTGGCAACGTTTTACTTCTCCGGGAGCTACTACCACCTGTCAAAACGGATATGGGGGCTCCGGTACATCTTCACGCGCCAGGTGACCGAGGGCGACAATCGCGCAGGCTACGAAGTCCTGGGCGTATTGCTAGTCCTACAGATGGCTGTACAGGCTTACCTACACGTGCACAATACTGTCACCTCTTCGACAGCGGCAGTGGGTGGCGGCCACCCGCAAGGCACGTCGGCCATTGTCGGTGGCGGCGCAGAAGTGTCTCTGGATCCCAATGCTTACAGCGCCAACAACGCGCTACTATTCGACGCAGCGTCGGCGGTGCCCACAGCGGCGCCGTCCGACGTGCAAAAGTGGACACAGACACCAGCGTTGGACAAGGCAAGATACGAGCTGGAGGATGAGGAAACAATGGGATGGATTGGCGGCGGCAATCGGAAATGTACGCTGTGCCTGGAAGAGATGAAGGATCCGAGTGTGACGACGTGTGGTCATGTCTTCTGTTGGACGTGTATCGGGGACTGGGCGCGGGAGAAGCCCGAATGCCCGCTTTGTAGGCAGACGTGTCTAGTGCAGCATGTGCTCCCGCTGAGAGGGTAGACGGGTGGCGTGTACAATCACAATATCTTCTCGGCCTCATCTATCAGTCGCTCTACCTGGAATGCGCTGTCTCCGCGGGTGAACATGTCGAGAAGCTGGCTGCGGCCCTTTCCCTCTTCCGTCTGCACGTAGAACTTCTGCATGCACATGACGAGCCATCTGGCGTCGTCGACGGATACGCCCCTGTTCTCAGTGACCAAGCCCTGGCCCAGGACCAAGTTGTGGGTCTCGGCGAGCTCGTGGTGGAAGGTGACGGTGGTGTGGGGACTGGCGAACTCGCCCCTGAGCTTGAACTCTGCCAGTGTCGTGAACATGAGCGTGGTGGTATCGACGTGCGGGTGGGAGAACTGGAGATAGTGCAGCTCGGCGGCTTGCTGCGTCTGAGGCGGCTGCTGCGAGGCCGATGGGGCGTCGGCGGGTATCTCGCGGGGGACAGGGAGGACGAACGAGGGGTGCTGTTTGGCGCTGCGAAGGAGCTGGGAGAAGGTGGTGGCGGGGACAGCGAAGTGGATGCTCTGCGGGTTGGCAGCGTGGCGTAGGCGCCACAGGGCCTGGACTTCCTTGCTGGGGAGCGCCTGGACTTTGGCGAGGTCGAGGAACGAGTTGAGCGTCTTGACGCCCGGCGGCGGGGCCGTAGGAGAGCCTGGCGCAGCGGGCGGCGGCGGCGGAGGTGAGGGCCAGGGAGTCTCGGGCGGCGGCGTCAGGGGCGCGGTTGCGCCGGGCACCATGGCCTGCTTGCGCAGCTCCTCGATCTTGTCCTTGTACTGCTCCTTGAGCTCGTCGAGGTCCTTGAGGCCCTGTTGGCGCGCCTTGTGCTCGAGCTTGTCCCGGTACTTGGCGAGGATGCGCTCTTGCGAGTCGTGCGTGGCGAGGAAGCGGACGTCGTGCACCTGCGCCCAGCGGCGCTGGACGGCGCGCGGGCTGGCGAGCGGCTGGCGCAGGGCGTGACGCAGCGTGGGGAGCAGCATGGTGGGCGTCGAGGAAGCAGCAGCGGGGGTGCAGAGTGAAGGGAAATTGCTGCGACGACGACGGCGGACGTGCGCCCATGCCCGCCGCTAGCGCGCGGGAGTAGCCACGGCGCCAATGCTGCTACTGCGACAGATCACGGCATATCGTACATCGCATATCGCATATCGCATATCGCATACCGCATATCGCATACCGCATAGCGCACCGCGCATCGCGCAGACCACCGACCGCCTATCCATCCCGCCTCCCCTCGTCCGCCTCGACGGGCTGCTGCCAGCGGGCATGGGCGCAGTCAACAGCAAGGCCGGCGACGCAGGCGCCCTCTATCTGCGCGACCAGACTCGATGTAAGCCGCCGCCTCGATCCAGCTCGCCCGCTCGCCCGCTCGCCCTGCTAACCCTCGCGTGCAGTCTCCGTCGCCGCCCTCACCATCACCAACGCCCGCAACCGCACGCTGCTCCACGTCTCGCCCAACGCCTTCCCCGCCGCCCGGTATGCCGCCAAGCGCGAGCCGGGCGACGACGCCCTCATCGACTTCGTCCAGGACCCCGACGCGCTGCCCCACGCCGATGGCCCGCCCGCCTTCCTGCTGCGCCTGCCCAGCGACGACGAGCTGCTCTTCCACTTTACCTTTGTCCTGCGCCAGCACCTCGCCGTCCCCGCCACCTACACGCCTCCCCCGACGGCCCACGGCGCCCCCACGGGCCTCGTCGACACCCACATCCATGGCCTGACGTTTGTCTTTGCCTCGAGCGAGCGCGACCTCGACAATCTCGTCACGCGCGAGTTCCACGCCAACCCCAACCTCCACAAGAACCCCCAGGTCGAGCTGGTTGGCGACTACTCCACCGCCGGCCACTCGTCGGTCCAGTTCCAGTGGTCGTGGAAATGGACTCCGCCCCGCGCCCCCGAGTCGCGCCCCGGCGGCTGGCGCACCAGCTGCAGTGTGTGTAGCCCGCCTCGTCTGCCACTCCGTCGCCGCAACTGCTGACCCCCTCCAGTTCGTCGAGTATGACCAGCGCGCCCACCGCCTCGAGACGCTGGCGAGCTTCACCGTCTGGGTCCAGAGTCCGTACCATCCCCCGCCCTGCCCCCATCATCCGCTGACTACAACAGACACGCCGCGCCAGCTGCAGAGCCCAAAGTCGCCCTCGCCGCGCCTCGAACTCGGCGTCCCTCCCCGCCTGCGCGTCCCCTCGGCCCAGTCGATAGAGTCTCGCGTCAGCGACTCGGCAGGCGAAGACCGCGAGTGGGACGCGATACCTCCGCGATCGCCCATCTGCGAACCCATCCCCGAGCACAGCCTGGGCCTCGTACCGAGCCACACCACCACACTGGCGAGCGGCACCGCCTCAGTCAAGCTCGACGTCTCACGCCCCGGTGAAGACCTCAGTCAGACCGACGATGGGCCGCTGTTTCGCGCCACGATGAAGTCGCTCGAGCAGAAGACGGGCAACATGCGCACCAGGTGGAAAAAGGTCCTCAAACGCGCCGAGTCCGCCATGGAGGCCCAGGTCGCATGCAACAATGCCATGGCCGACCTCATGGACGCGCTCAGAGAGGCCTCGTCGTCCAATGCAAACGCAGTGCAGCCGGCCATTGACCACTACTTTGACAAGATTGCGAAGGAGATTCTGGGCTACGAAAAGTCCAATTCCACAAACATCCAAAAACTCATCATTGATCCCATATACAAGCTTTACAATATCGACATCAAGCAGGCCGAGACGAAACGCAAGGACTTTGAGGAGGAGAGCAAAGACTACTATCAATACCTAGGACGATATCTCGGCCAACGGCAAGACTCACTGAAGGAGAAGAAGCGCGCCGAGACCGACTCAAAATACCAAGCCAAGAGGCGCAACTTTGAGCTGAAGCGCTTCGACTACTCCTCATTCATGCAGGACCTGCATGGAGGTCGGAAAGACCAGGAGGTGCTCTCCCACCTTACGCAATATGCCGATGCACAAGCCAAACGCTATCTTGAGACGGCGAAGAAGATTGAGACCATGTTGCCGCACCTAGAGGCCCTGAGCTGCGAGGTCAAAGAGGCAGACAAGGAGTTTCAGATCCAGAGGACCGAGCGCGAGGAGAAAAGACGAGCGCTGGAGACGATTAAAAAGACTTTCGATGAGGTACCCGTGCCCTCCCTCACATCTCCCGCAGCATCAACAGGCAGTGTGCCGAAAACAACGTCGAGGTCAGATCCAGAGCCGCCTCCTGGCCGCAAGGGCAGTCTTGTACCCATGTTTCAAAGCACAGTCATGCCGCCCCAGACTATCTCATCTACAAGCATTCCCTCCTCCATAGCGTTACCGCAGAGCCCCGAGGCTACCAAGGCGAGCCTGGCCATGGCGGCCCCGCAGCCGGACAAGTTCAAGGGAATCAGAGATCTCGAAGAAAAGGACCCCGCTGCAATGGCCGAAGCTGGTTCGGGTGCGCACCGCAAGGAAGGTCTTCTGTGGGCCCTCAGCAGGCCCGGAAGCCATGTGGATCCCAAGGGCTTGAACAAGCAAGCCTGGCATAAGTAGGTATAGCCTCTTTTAGTCGGAAGCCTGCTGACATAATCCAGGTTCTGGATCGTCCTTGATCAGGGGAGGCTTTCAGAGTACACCAACTGGAAGCAAAGTCTAGAGCTGCACATGGAACCAATTGACCTCCGCATGGCCTCAGTAAGGGAAGCGCGCAACGCAGATCGCCGGTTTTGCTTCGAAGTCATCACCCCCCAATACACGCGAGTGTACCAGGCAACCAATGAAGAAGACATGAAGTCGTGGATCAGTGCAGTCAACAATGCTTTGCAGACAGCTGTTGAGGCGACAGGGAAATCGGATCGGCCATCAACAGACTCGCTGCCTGGACAGACGCACCGAGATATTGCATCAGTGCTCACGGGTAAGAGTCCATCAATGTCAAGTCATCGAAACACGTACGGATCCAAGGCACCGGCGCGGCATGCCACAGTAGGTGATCGACCTGGCGGATACCGGCGAGAGGAGGCGTTTGGCGATGAAGGTAAGCTGCTTAGGCAGGTAAGAGACGCGGATTCCAGCAACAAAATGTGCGCAGATTGCGGTACGGAGATCAAGGTGGACTGGGTTTCCATCAACCTCGGCATCATCATTTGTATCGAATGCAGTGGCATACATCGGTCACTCGGCACCCACATTACAAAGGTGCGTTCTTTGACTCTGGATGTCACGTCCTTCACTCCCGATATCATCGAGATACTGCTCAAGATCGGCAACCGCGTCAGCAATTCCATTTGGGAAGCAAGACTGGAACCTGGGCTGAAGCCGGGGCCAATGTCGACAAGAGAGCAAAGGCTGCATTTCATTACTTCAAAGTACGCCGATCGAGCCTACGTAGCACCCATAACACCGAACATGTCACACTACGCAAATCCAGAGGAGACGCTTCTAGCGTCGGTTAAGAAGAACGACATTCAGAACGTGCTCTACGCTCTAGCTCTGAGGGCAAATGCAAACGCACGCGACCGATCACGAGGCACACACGCCGTGTTTCTAGCGCTTGCAGCCGCCGACCCAGCATCTCCTTCAGCGACGGCATCACCAGCAAGCTCGCCAAGCTCAGCGGCTCGCCCAGGCACAGCGCAGCCTAGCCGCAAAGCGTTCCCCGTAGCGGAGCTGCTGCTGCAAAACGGGGCCGAGCTGCCAATGCTGCCAGCGCCCATTCCCCTCGGTCACTCGGCACGAAGCTATCTTGACTTCAAGGCAGAGCAGCGTGCTGGCAAGCGGCCGGCACCCATGGTGGGCAGTCAGGCCGCACCCAGCGCAGAGAAAGCTCCGTCTTTGCCGCCCATCATGGCGGGCAACGGCAGCTCTCCTTCGGAACGAGCGCGCGAACGGGATGCGCGGCTGCAAAAGCGAGTCTCGGCGAGCGGAAGGTTAGTCAAGACTCCGAACGTCGACTTGAGTGAAGGTAAGCGCGGCTCGTAGAGCTAGCCGATGCTTACATGTTGTGTCTTGCTGTAGTGTCTACCTTCCCTGGGCGGCGTGCGGCCTGGTGCGATGGGCGTCAACGGGCTGAGGGTGTCCTGGTGCATGTGACGAGACGGATGGGGGCAATCTAGTGCACGTTGGATCAGGCGCATTGCGGTTGTGTTGGATAGACCATGTTTCGCGGGCGGCAACTGGTTTTGTTTGGGCGTGTTGTGTGTGTACTGTAGTGTAATGAGTAATTCACGACGTGGCCAGCCTGCGAGCCAGACGGGCGTGACTGTGCTGAAGTGTTGGCGCGGACCTCGCATGGAGCTAACGGGCCCTTGGTCCCCACTCGAGGGCTAGCGCGCACCAAAATTACCTGGGTCGCAAAGTTATCCAAACCGCACCCCGCCGCTGTGTAGTAACTACGACTGCAACCATCACCGCAACCATCACCGCAACCATGGCCTCGGCATACTCGAACCTGCCCATGGACGGCGACGACGAATTCGACGAGAGCCAGATCGACTTTACCGACATCGAAGATCAGTTCCAGGTGCGGCTCGACGAGGGGCTCGACGCCTTTGTCGTCATCGACGGGCTGCCCGTGGTGCCCGAGGACAGCAAGGCCAAGCTCGTCAAGTTTGTGCTGAGGAAGCTCAACAGCGTGGGCAAGGTCAAGGACGACGGCGTGCACATGCCCGTCGGCGAGGCGGGCAAGACGGAGGGATATGCCTTTGTCGAATACAGCGCGCCCGCCGAGGCCGTCGCGGCGGTCAAGCAGCTCAACGGGACTGCCCTCGACAAGAGGCACACCATGGCCGTCAACAAGCTCACCGACATCGACCGCTACGGCAAGGAGGGCCGCATCGACGACGAGTACCACGCCCCCGAGATCCCGCCCTTTGAGCACAAGGAGCACCTGCGCTGGTGGCTCGGCGACCCCGACAGCCGCGATCAAATGGCCATGTACCGCCAGGAGAAGGTCGGCGTCTTCTGGAACGACAAGGAGGACCAGCCCGAGCAGGTGGTCGACCGCGAGAACTGGACCGAGTCCTTCATCCAGTGGTCGCCCCAGGGAACCTACCTCACCTCCATGCACGCCCAAGGTGTCCAGCTGTGGGGCGGCAAGGCCTGGAGCCGCCAGAAGCGCTTCGCCCATCCCGGCGTCAACCTCGTCGACTTCTCCCCCAGCGAAAAGTACCTCACCACCTGGTCCCACCGCCCCCTCCAGGTCGACGAGAACCACCCCGTCCCATCGCTCTCGCTCGAGGAGGACGGCAAGAACTACATCATCTGGGACATTGCCACGGGCAAGCCTCTGCGCTCCTTTGCTACCATTGACGTCCCTGGCGGCATCGATGCCGAGGGCAACCCGGTCAAGAAGAAGCTGCAATGGCCGACGTTCAAGTGGTCCTCTGACGACAAGTATGTTGCACGCATGACCCAGGGCCAGTCCATCTCCATCTACGAGCTGCCGCGCATGAACTTGCTCGACAAGACTTCCGTCAAGATCGAGGGCGTCATGGACTTTGAGTGGGCCCCCGCAACGCCCCGCAGAGAAGGCATCAAGACGTACGAGCAGCTCTTCTGCTACTGGACCCCCGAGCTCGGGAGCAACCCCGCCAAGGTCGGCCTCATGTCCGTCCCGTCGAAGGAGATTGTGCGCACCCGAAACCTCTTCAACGTGTCAGACGCCAAGCTTCACTGGCAGTCGGAAGCTGCCTACGTCTGCGTCAAGGTCGACCGCCACTCCAAGTCCAAAAAGTCTCTCGCCACCAACTTGGAAATCTTCCGTGTCCGCGAAAAGGGTGTGCCTGTTGAGGTCGTTGACTCCATCAAGGACACTGTCATCAATTTCGCCTGGGAGCCCAAGGGCAACCGCTTCGTGCTCATTACCACTGGCGAAGTCATCCAGGGCGCCGCTGTTGGCCCCAAGACTGCCGTCTCTTTCTTCGCTCCCGAGAAGCTCAAGGGTGGCGCGCCTGGCAACTTCCGTCACATCCGAACCATTGACAAGAAGAACAGCAATGCCATCTACTGGTCGCCCAAGGGACGATTCGTCGTTGTCGCTGCTCTGCAGTCGCAGCAGTCATTCGAACTCGAATTCTGGGACATGAGCTTCGACAGGCCAAAGGAGGAGTCCGAAAAGGGCGACAAGGAAGTCAATGCCAACTTGCAGCTTATGGATACGGCCGAGCACTACGGCGTCACCGACATTGAATGGGACCCGACTGGCCGCTATGTCGCCACAGTCGCTAGTGCCTTCCGTCATCGCGTATGTATCATCATCACCATTATGCTCTTTTGTCTCTGCTGACACGCACTAGATGGAGAACGGTTACCACCTCTACGACTTCAAAGGCACGCTGCTCCGCGAAGAGGCCATCGAAGGCTTCAAGCAGCTCCTGTGGCGCCCACGGCCCCCGACCCTCCTCTCCAAGGAGGAACAAGCCGAGATCCGCAAGAATCTGCGCAACTACTCCAAGGTCTTTGATGAACAAGATATTGCGAAGAAGAGCTCCGCCAACAAGGCTGTGGTGGAAGCTCGCCGCGAGATGCTGGATGAGTGGCGCAGGTGGCGCGAAGAAGTTACACAGAGGCTACGCGATGAGGGCGCCGACCTTGAGCTGGCATCTCTCAAAGGTGAGACGCCTGGTCAAGCGGATGATGGACATCAGGAAGAGATTGAGGAAATCGTAGAGGAGATTATCGACGAGACCGAAGAGGTTGTCAATTAGGTGGTCAAATGAGTAGAACCGAGTTGTGTGACAGCAGTTTCAACCAGCATGCTAGGAGCACATTGCTCCGGGCATATGAGATAACGAGGTTACTAAGCTCACGTCCACTCACACCCGCCTTCTCCAATGTGTCCCTTGAATGGCGTTGCCGGCTTGTTTTTCGAAGATCGATCATGGTGGAATCAGGACTTACTTGCGTTCTACTTCGAGTGCGTGTGATAGTGTAACAATGTGCACACGAAGCTTCAACGCAATGTCAGCAGGAGCTGCAACTTGAAGCAAGGCCTAAGCCGTCGTTTGAGCGTCTGAGCCAGCCTTTGTCTCGCTGATGGTCCGCAGCTCGGGCGTCGCTCTTTGCTTTGATGCTATCTGACAGCTTCCCGGCCTTACCTTTACGAGACAACGTAATGGTAATCTGCACATAGGCGAGGCAATTAACGACCAAGCGATGTCCTTCAATTGAGGCTTGTATTGATATGAACTTGGGCTGTATTAAGGGTGCTAACGTGAAGGAGTGGGGACCTGCCTTCTGTTAGACATTAGTAATATGTGAGAGAGCGTTGCTGCGATAACATAGGATCTAAGTGACCGCTATATAGACTTAATTTTACAAGCTTGTACACCTTATATAGACGTGCTATAATAATTATAAAAGTTACAAGTATGTTACAGTCTAGCGATTAACCTATGCAATGTACCTAAACTTACTCTAGTCTACGGTAACCTAGCTTATGTTCTCTTCCGCTCTTCTAATTTCGCTCTATAATCCTACTCGTGTTAGTACACCCTAAATCTCGCTCACCCTTTAGTCTCTGTGTGCTTACCTGACAGCTAATCCTTAAGCCCTCTTCTAAGCCGACTCGAGGCTTATATCCTAGCAGTAACCTCGCCTTCGAAATACTAACATAGCGGTCCCGACATCCGTCACTCACAATGCCCCGACTAAGCACACCCTCCGTCCCTGTCACCCAGCTAATCCATTCGGCACAATAGCCCAAACACCATGTCAATCCTTCTGGAACCCGGACGTGGAACTTTGGAACATGGCCGAACTCCTTCCACACAGCTATGCAAAGGTCCCTCGCTGTGACCGGCTCGCCGTTGGTAATGAAGATGGCCTCTCCAGCAGCTGTTTGCGAATTTAACAAGTTTCCAACGGCGAGGACATGGGCGTCTGCTATGTTTTCTACGTAGACGAAGTCCTGGAGATTGGTCCCTGTGCCTAGAATAAAGGGTGTCTGGCCGGCTGGGATGCATGAGTGTATCATAGGGATGCACACAGTGTCGTTGCGACCGAAGATGGGTGCTGAGCGCAGGGCACAGGTGGCGAAGTCATTCGTATTTGCGGAGAGCACAAGGGATTCAGCGAGTGCCTGCTATGCATGAGTTGGTTATACAGTACGGAGGTGAAGTGTGCGGTGTCGTGGCTAGAGCAGTACAGGGAGGTTTCATACAAATTGGAGGAAGAGCAACGGTGAATCGGCAGTATTCTCTGCACATAGGAAAGAGAACATGAATAGAGTAAAACTTTGTTACCTTGCTTTGTCCATAGCTCGTATGTACACCTCCCGTGGGCCAATACTCATCTACATTCCTGAAGTCGCGATCCAACTCGTCCAACACGACAGTCACGCTACTGGTATACACAAAGGCTTTTGTACCGCACTCCCTACTTGCTTCGACAACATTCCTTGTTCCCTCGACGTTTGTCCTGAAGATGGCCCCTTTGCCCTTCATGGAATAGCGCTTCGTCCCCAGAGGGAACACACCCACTGTGTGAATGACGACGGCAGGTCGAGCTTCGGAAAAGACGCTGTACAAGGAAGATGGGTCCAGAATGTCGCAACGAACATAGCGTACAGTGTTGGTAAAGGTGGTGCTACCGAGCGAAGGCGGGTTAACGTCTATGACGGTGATGGCGTATCTTCGGGTGCTCAAGAGTGCGGAGACGACGGCGGTGCCCAGGAAGCCACAGCCACCCGTTACCAGAACGCGTGTTGGCTCCATTACAGCGCATGGAAATTATCGCGGATGTTATTGCATAGAACTTGGTATGTTGTGGTTGCGCGCCGTAGTCGTTGGCGGTCGACGTCGCGGTGGACCTCGGGAAGAGCAGGATACATGATAGAAGCGGGTCGTGTCCGAGAATCGCCGCGCTTTCCCGCTTCGCATCAAACGCTTGTAATGCCAAACGTGCATTATCGTTGCATAGCAAATATACACGTCTGGTATATTATAATTAATTGTACGTCATGCCGGGCAATTTTTAAGCGATGCGAAAGTCTGCAGTTTGTCGCTGGTGTTACACTGCCGCCAAATCAACTTTCCTATAACGTGGACTGAGCAGACAGAGGTTGATAACAGCTATACCAAGCGCAACTCTACGTCCATTTTACGCAGGTGTGCATTTGTTGTAGTGCAAGAATTATAGTTAGTTGGCTTTTACAGCTTTGAATACCGCCTGTGCAATCTCTGATTGATTTGCGATGCAGGAACAACATCGATCACCAAAGAAAAATATTGCTTGATTGCCGGCGCCATGAGAGTCAACGAAAGCGAAGGCATGTAGTGAAAAGATCTGAACCTATGCTACGAGGCTAATTTTATCCAGCCATCTTGACACCTCGTCTGATCCTTGTGCCTTATAGCTTGCACCATGTCCCCACATACCACGAATGGATGCAAGATGAGGTAAGGCCTACCCAGCCTCCTACCTCTCCCAATATATGGCTAATTAATGTGTAGGAATTGCAAACGCTTACAGCTTCTGAGCCGCTGACGCTTTCGGAGGAGTACGCTATGCAGTCCTCGTGGCGACGGGATGCAGATAAGTTGACTTTCATCATCTGCACTTCGCCACACACACCGCAAGCACTGTCGGATGTCTCTATACCTATTAGAGTCACTCGCAAGATAGACGACACGCCCAATCGTATGATTGGGGATGTGAACCTGTTTTTGTACCCGTCCGAGGACTGTAACGATGGCGCAGGGGAACAAGGCAAACACGAGACTGGGGAGATGGACGCGGTGGGCGAATTGGAGATAATGATTGCCCGGCCTGACGCACGAGGAAAAGGGCTAGCAAAAGAAGCCCTACAGGCGTTCATCTGGTACATATCTACCTCGCTGCCAGCCATCCTGGACGAGTACGCGAAGGGAGCCAACAACAGAGACAAGCCCAAATCTCTGAGCTACCTCCGTGTCAGAATCGACAAGGGCAACATCCCGAGCCTCAGTCTGTTCAAAACGTTGGGCTTCAGCCAAGTTAGCGAACCTAATTACTTTGGGGAAGTGGAGCTACGGTCAGAGATTGCAAGGCACGGGATAGACAAAGCTTGTTTGTTGGCAAAAAGCGTCTCGTACGAAGACTGATGAACAAACATGTCTGAGATGAATAAATCGAAAATAGGAGATTGCATGACACGACGCAAAGAAATGTCATTGTTGAAAGCACCTGGCAATGTACACGATATAAAACACACGCTTCCGCTACCGGGTCTCCTGAAGCGCGCAAATACAGACCCCCTCTCCGTCTATTGGTTCGTCTTGCCGGAAGTGTTTGGCTTGGGGACGTGGTCGAGAATGCTCTTGTTTGGCGGTGGCTGGTAGACGATCTTCCTCGTCTTCAGCGGGGCCCACTTGTACCTGTCGTGGCTGTTAGTCATGTGGGTAAAGTGGCGGAGCTGCAAATACTTGCCTCTTGACCCAGACACTGAGGGCGAACAGGACACTGGTGACGGCAAGAACCTTCCAGCCCATCTTCTTACGGTCGTCCATCTCGGGCTCGGCGGTCCAGTTGAGGAACTCGACGACGTCCTTGGCCATCTGCGAAGTCGAAGCCTTGGTGCCATCATCGTATTCAACCAAGTCGTCGTACAGCACACGGGCCATGGCGATTCCAGTGCCGGGGAAGTAGGGGTTGAAGTTGAGGCCTTCCTGGACAACGGCACCAGCAGGCGGCTCCTCGGGGTAGCCGGTCAGCAAGCTGAAGATGTAGTTGCAGCCGCCGTGGCGGGCCTTGACCATGAGGGACAGATCCGGAGGCAGGGCACCGTTGTTGGCAGCGCGGGCGGCCTCGTCGTTCTTGTAGGGAGCGGGCATGTAGTCGGACAGCTTTCCGGGGCGCTTCTCGATTTCGCCCTGGTCGTTGGGCTCTGTGTCGTATTCGTTCTCCTCGGCCAGGGCCTTGGCCTCGTCAACCGTCATGAACTTGCCGACGACGGCGCGGTAGGGCACACGCGAGATGGAGTGGCACGAGGCGCAGACCTCGCGGTAGACCTGGAAGCCGCGGCGGAGACTGTGACAGGTTAGGGGGCGGGCATGTGCGGTGCGGTGGGGAAGACGTACGCTCCGTGGTCGAAGGTCTTGTGCCACTTCTCGTGCTCCCACGGGTATTGGGTCGGGTGGAGGCTGTACAGGCACGACGTCAGTACATGGCCGCGGGCCGGGCTATCTGGGGCGCACTCACCCTTCTTCGGCGGGGGTCATGGCATCGACGTGGCGTCCGTAGAGGTGCCAGTACCAGGCAGTCGAGCCGACGGCGAAGAGAGTCGCTCCGGCGGGCAGGGCGTTGTTCTTCCAGGCCGAGGCGGCGCTGTCGGCGGAGGACCATGTCGAGGCGAAGCGCTGTATCACGCATTGGGTCAGCCAGATGATTCAATGGAAGCGGGGGCTGGCCCGAGTATGGCAGCCGGGCCAGCAGGGCGGCGACGCAGCTTGCGCCAGCTGCCGGGAGATGCTGGGCCATGCGGGAGGCGTACCGGTTTGCTCGAGGCATTGCGGGCGGCGGCGGCGGCGGAGCGTGCCGTACGCAGTGGTGAGCGAGCCAACATGGTCGTGGGAAGCTGGCTCGGGGCTGGGGGAGACGCGAGCAATGGGTTGTCGGCGATGGTGATGCGGCGGAGAACTGGTGCGAGACCATTTTCCAATTTCCAAGCTAACTAATCCACATCACGTGCGCTATCATTGGACGAGGCTGCCATGACGCCTCCGGACTGTATTTTGCTCTCGCACATCGCCTTGCATGCGAACGCGAGTGTACTCGAGAGGTGCAGGCTGCGACTGGCAGTGCGGCATCACATGGCATGGCAGGCAGTGCAGAGGGTCCCGCGTGGAAGAGACTTCGTCCGTGATACGCAGCAATGTAGCCCTACTTCTATACCCTTTCGCTCATGCAGGAATTGCAAAAGGGCTCAAACGAGGGCTGCTTCTCTCTAGCAAGACTGGCAGTGCCGGGGCAGTGCCAGAACACACGGCGTCCCCAGGAGCGGGAGACGTCGTCGAGCTTCTTGCGTGGTGCCAGAACGCAACGCGACGTCGGCCTGGCTTATATAGTGGACACGGCCCCGATGCGAGCTAGGCTGCATCTAGCCGCGAAGAGAGCGCTGGAGGACCTCGAGCTCTCGCGGCGCAGGGGACAGGTCGCGACACAGCACACGAGAAGCTAGATGCACCGCTTCACCTACCATGGACGTCTTCTGGCCGCTCCCAGCCGCCGACTGAAGCCACGGCGGACGCTACTGCACACGCTCACACCGAACGCGCGACTCTCTCTTCCCCCCACCAACAGCCCTCGCCCGGTCCCTCGTCCCCCACCACCCTCCCGTCACCCTGCCCTTGTCCCCGCAAGGCACTGTTCCCACCGACGAAATATGTGCAAGCACTTCGGCGCAGAGGGCCACGCGTCCATCGACATCACCAAGGGTCGCGAGGTGCTGCCCGCCAACGTCAAGCCCGTCCACTACGACCTGACACTCGAGCCCGACTTTGCCAACTTCACCTACCAGGGCACCGTCACCATCGAGTACGTGCCCGTCCGCCCGTATGAGAGGGCCCTGCTGACACTCGGCCAGTCTAGATGTCGTCGACGACACCACGTCCATTGCCCTCAACACCAACGAGCTCAAGATCCACTCGACCAAGGTCACGGCCGGCCAGCAAGTCATTACCGAGTCGCCCCATGTCGCCACCGACGACGATGCGCAGACGACCACGGTCAGCTTCGACCAGGCCATTCCGGGCGGTAGCCAGGCGAAGCTTACCATGGCCTTCGCCGGAGTGCTGAACGACAACATGGCCGGCTTCTACCGCTCCTCCTTCAAGGCTGCCGACGGCTCCACCACATACATGGCCACGACGCAGATGGAGCCCACAGATGCCAGGCGGGCGTTTCCTTGCTTCGACGAGCCCGCGCTCAAGGCCAAATTCACCGTCACCCTCATCGCCGATGAGAAGATGACCTGTCTCAGCAACATGGACGTAGCGTCGGAGAAACAGATCCAAAGCACCATCTCGGGCGGAAGGCGCAAGGCCGTCACCTTCAGCCCGACGCCTCTCATGTCGACCTACCTCCTATGCTTCATTGTCGGTGAGCTCAACTACATCGAGACGAACAACTTCCGCGTCCCTGTGCGAGTCTATGCGCCAAAGGATCGGGACATTGAGCACGGCCGCTTTTCGCTCGAGCTGGCGGCAAAGACGCTGGCATTCTACGAAAAAACCTTTGACAGTCCCTTCCCGCTGCCCAAAATGGACATGGTCGCGATTCCCGACTTCAGTGCAGGTGCCATGGAAAACTGGGGCCTCGTCACATATCGTGTCGTCGACGTGCTCATTGACGAAAAGGTCAGCGGGGCAGCTACCAAGCAGCGCGTCGCCGAGACGGTGCAGCACGAGCTTGCCCACCAGTGGTTTGGTAATCTCGTGACCATGGACTTCTGGGACGGCTTATGGCTTAATGAAGGATTTGCAACGTGGATGTCGTGGTATTCCTGCAACGTCTTCTACCCTGACTGGAAAGTCTGGGAAGGCTATGTTACAGACAATCTAGCCAGCGCACTCTCGCTCGACTCGCTAAGAAGCAGCCATCCCATCGAGGTACCGGTAAAGCGCGCAGACGAGATAAACCAGATCTTTGATGCCATCTCATACTCCAAGGGCTCGAGTGTCATCCGCATGATCTCCAAATATGTCGGAGAGGACACCTTCATGGAAGGAATCCGCCGGTATCTCAAAAAGCACGCCTATGGCAACACAGAGACTGGTGACCTCTGGGCTGCCTTAGCGGATGCCAGCGGCAAGGATGTTGGCAAGGTCATGGACATCTGGACCAAGAAGGTCGGCTTCCCAGTCGTTACCGTCACGGAAGGCACTGATTCCATCCACCTTAAGCAGAACCGCTTCCTCCGCACTGCCGATGTCAAGCCAGAGGAGGATCAAACCCTGTACCCCGTATTTCTTGCGCTGCGGACCAAGGAAGGAGTTGACGAAGACTTGACGCTTTTCGATCGTGAAGCCGACTTTAAGCTCAAGGAACTCGACTTCTTCAAGCTTAATGCGGACCACTCTGGCCTCTACCGGACCTCGTACACGCCAGAGCGCCTACGGAAGCTGGGCATCTCGGCCAAGGAGGGCCTCTTGACCGTTGAGGATCGAGCCGGCATGATTGCCGACGCAGGCTCGCTGGCGGCATCTGGCTACCAGAAAACGTCTGGTATACTCTCGCTCCTTGACAGCTTCAAACACGAAGCAGAGTTTGTCGTCTGGGGAGAGATCACGGGTCGTATTAGTTCCCTCCGGGGTGCATGGATGTTTGAGGACCAGAAGATCCGGGACGCTCTGAAGAAGTTCCAGTTGGAGCTCAGCGCAGAGAAGGCACATGAGCTGGGATGGACATTCAATGAAAAAGACGGTCACATCGAGCAGCAGTTCAAGGGTCTCATGTTTGGTGCTGCCGGTATCGCTGGCGACGAAGAGATTACCAAGGCATCCTTTGACATGTTCGACAAGTTCAAGGCAGGCGACAAGTCTGCCATTCACCCCAACATCCGCGGCAGCGTGTATGCCATTGTGCTAGCGAATGGTGGGCAAGAAGAGGTAAGCAATGCTACGAGGATGAATGGAACGCAGACTGACCAGACGCAGTACAATGTCATCGTCAACGAGACTCGGAATGCCGCCACAAGCGACGAGCGCAACTCGGCTCTTCGCGCACTAGGCCGTGCCAAGTCTCCAGAGCTCATCCAGCGCACGCTTGCCATGGCTCTCAGCGACGAAGTCAAGGGCCAAGACATCTACTTGCCCATTGCAGCATTGAGGTCACACGCGGAGGGCTGTCATGCGCTCTGGAAGTGGGTCAAGGATAACTGGGAGGAGCTGGAGAGAAGGCTCCCCCCTAGCCTGAGCATGCTGAGTTCGGTGGTTGCCATTACAACATCAGGCTTCACCCACCGGGAACACATAGAGGACATTGAGGCGTTCTTCAAGGGCAAGAGCACCAAGGGCTTTGACATGGCGCTGTCCCAGAGCATCGACGCCATCAGCGCCAAAGCCGCATGGCTTGAGAGGGATGCGGACGATGTCAAGACGTGGTTGAAGGAACACAAGTATCTGCAGTAGGCGCCCCTGTCGGTGCACTGCTATGAGAAATGGCTGTACAATATAGATGAAGAAATCAAAGACCCATGCCGTTAACGCTATCGATAAGAGTGCGCGATACCCAGGGAGCCGGTGCGTGATGAAGCTAGCATGTACCATGAATTGTGTCCAGAAGGGTGCCTACGTCAGCTTGCCGAACGTGGGACCGCCAGTTCGGCCATGGCTCTCTGAAGAGTACAATCGGAACGCCACCACCTCACGTTGACTTTGTGGCGCTCGAGCATTATATCGCAATAGACACAGCGCTAGCCTCCACGATACTTCCAAGGGTTGTCGGAAGCTCGGTTTCGAGTTGCGCGCAGCCGCCAGAGCCGTCATGGCGCAAAGGATGCCGCGATCCGGCACACGCGCAGACGCGAACCCAGACGCAGACGCAGACGCGCTCGCGCTCGATGACACGGTAGAGCTCGAGCAGTTCCGCCGCTCACCCCATCCATACTTGCGTCACGGAGACCAGACACAGAGGCAGTCACCAGGCCAGACGCATCGCGCCCCTCCGCCCTCGCAGTCGCGACCCTCTTCCGAGCCTCCAGGCAAGACAATGCACGACAAGGACGGCAGGACACGCAGGAAACGGGCACCGCACTCCCCGAGCGAAAGCGGCACCGAAGCCGACGACGAGGGCTACAGCCTCGTCAAGGCGTTGCCTGCTCCTCCCCTGCGACCGCACAAAGGCCTCCGCGAATCGCGGACGTCGGGCCCAGACGAATGGGCGAGTCCGCTGCTCACTCCCACACAGATCGATGACGAGGGGAGAAAGCTCCTCGAGGGCTACTTCGCTCGCACCAACCGGACGAGGCGCAAGGGAGACGCATACCACAGCGACGACGACGAGGCGAGGAGGGCCAAGCAAAAGTATCTCCAGCGGCGGCGCAACGAGCTGGTCAGGCGAACGACCGAAACTGCATTGCTCGTGGGCATTGCCACGCTCGCCGTCCGCGGTTGCGACTGCTGGGTCAATTTGCTGGCATGGCATAGAGGTCAGCTCACCCCCCACGCATGGGCCCAAGGTCGTTAACCCGTGTCTAGTAGAATTGTTGACGCACGTTGCAATCATGGCCGGCGTCTTGGGACTGTATCCGCTTCGTCTTCTGTACTACTCATGGAGAAATCACTCTCGTCTCCGGCTTGGCCGTCGAATACATCTACCAGCCGCCTTCGACCCTGCCACCATACTCTACCCTCCAATACTGCCCGTCCTCATTGCGCTGTCACTCTTTGCCTCATCATCAAAACCTCTTCTACCCAACATGTTGCTCGGCTTAGCTGCGTTGCCAGCCAGACTTATTCCCTTCAGGAGCGCTACCTTGGGCTACTCTCCTCTGCACTGGCTGGTCTCCATCATGCCCCTGATCGCTGCCGAGAACACCGACATACCGTCTCGGCTGTTTGCACAGACACCATACAAACTCAAGTTACCCCCGCCTAACCAAGGTCTAGATCCCGAACTTCTGGTGACGTTGTTTGCTCTGCATCAAGCGCTGCTACCGCCGCTATACTACCTCACCACTACGAGCCTTCTACCAGCAGAGCTGCACCTGCTTTCAATTGGGCTTATCAACCTCCTCTTGTTCTCAGACACCCCTCAAGCAGCCATACTCGGTGTCTTACTGTGGCTAGGCGGGCTGGGGGTGTTTTTGCTCTGCGGCAACATCTTGAAGTGGGGCGTTGCACTTGCACGCATTCCGCGATGGAGGCTTCGACGTGCTGGCCAAGTCATTCGAGCTCGACAGAACTTCTTGCAGGTGTTGACCCGTAGTCTGGGATCCAAACGCGATGGAAGCGATTCCTGGAAAGATGTGAGTGACAGTGATGCGGATGAAGAACCCAGATTCGACAAGCCCCTCCAAAAGACCAAGAGCCTTAAAGTCAACTTTTTAGACTCGGTCAGACACATCAGACCCTGCATGGAGGGCAGCGAGCCGCGGTCCGCCGCCGAAGCGACAAAGACTGGGTTTCAGCAGTCTACTTCTGCAAAAGGGTCCACTCATAACAGTGGACGTAAGCGTAGGAATACCCTCCCAGTCCTCGTTGCTGAAGACCATACGTCACAGCATCGGTATTCGAACCGAAGACAGTCGGGATCGATTGTGCAGTCTTATTTATCGCTCACGCCCACCGAAGCCACAAGGAGGAAATGGCTCTACGCTGGATACTTCTACGTGATTGTGGTAGGCCTGATACTGGGACCAATTCGGTATAGTATCGGCAAATATGCTCTTCACCATCACGAACCTTTTGGATGGGCCATCAGCTACCTCTTCGGCAATATATCACGCGTGCGGTGGGAAGTGTTCAAGTGGGATTTGAACTGGTGGGTTCCTCTGCCGACAAGACGACACGCAGATGACATGGCCCGACTCACACACTATCTGTCGTTGGCGGAATATGTTCGTCGCATAGTACTGGGAGAAGCGACTACGCGTCTCTTGCTGTGCGTGTACTGTGCAGGAACCATACTCGCTGGCCTCGTAGCGGTCTTTTCGCTTTCTGCAGTGGTAGAAGTCGACACACGCAGAAAGGTGTTCCACGGCACCATGGTGGCGATGCTCCTGCCGACCATCTTTATCGACCCTTGTTTTGTTGCGCTGGCGCTTGCACTGGTACTTGCGATATTCCTCCTCCTCGATCTGATTCGCGCCTCGCAGCTTCCGCCGCTGTCCAAGCCCATTGCCAGGTTCCTGACGCCGTACGTGGATGGCCGCGATCTCCGAGGCCCCGTGGTGGTGTCGCACATCTTCCTCTTGATTGGGTGTGCGATCCCGCTGTGGCTATCGCTCGCAGGAGTGGAACGGGCTGGCGACGAGCCGTGGCAAGGCTGGGAGGTGGAAGACAGGGACGTGAGTATGGTGGCGGGAGTTATATGTGTGGGCATGGGCGACGCAGCAGCATCCCTCGTCGGGCGGCGCTATGGGCGGCGGAAATGGCCCTGGGCGGGCGGCAAGTCCCTGGAAGGGTCCTTGGCGTTTGCAGTCGCAGTGTCGGCTGGACTCGTGGTAAGTAGAGTGTGGCTCCACGTCGGGTGGGAAAGCGGTGCGGCAGGGCACAGGACGGAGGGCGAGTGGGCTCACGACGCATTGCTCACGCTGGGCAAGGCGGCTCTGTGCGCGACAGGCGCAAGCCTCAACGAGGCGGTCCTCACAGGCGGCAACGACAACGTGATCGTGCCAGTGATACTATGGGTCCTTGTGAGGGGTGTCAGGCTGTAGGCAGTCGACGCCGCCGCATCAGGCGGGCTGCAGGTACGGCGTAGATAGACGGGTCGACCCGACCATGAAGCCGGCCACATGGTCGTTCGCGCAGGGGAGCATGACTTGCATTCAGAATGCGTGCGACCAGACAAGAGGCATGTTGGAGCGTGCAGGCGGGCGATGTGGTGCTAGCGCATGAGGGGCACGCGTCGTTATCAAGCATCCCGGCCGGCTTCCTGCATGTGACACGCGCACGCCTGCCTCGAGCCACGGCGTCGGCCTCTTGTACTGCCTGTGGTGCTCCTCGCTCCCCCGACACGCTGCGCTCGCGATACCCTACTCTCCCACTCGTCTCTGCCGCCCTGCGCCGAACCTCTTCTCTCCCGCGCCCAGCTGCTCGTCGCGCCCTGCATCCCCGTCCCTCGGCCATCCATCACCACCATCGGCCGCCCTCGACCACCGCCCGCCTCCCGCCAGCCCATGTCCAACGCCCTCACGGCCGCGCTGTACCCACGTCTTCGCTGGTAGCTGACGCCCGGCTGCTCAGCCAGCGCCGCCGACCATGGCAACACCTCCCAACCCGCACGCCCCCAGGCGGTCGGGCGCGTCGCCGCCAGTGTCGACGCCCGCAGCCACGGGCTCGGAGCAGGTCATCGGAAAGTTTAAGCGCCTGCATCACATTGGCAAGGGCAGCTTCGCCGAAGTCTACCGCGGCATTCACATTGTACGTTGCTGCCCTCCCTTGCCCGGGGCGTGCACCGAGTGCTAACTGTCTCGCCGCACAGGAGAAGCGCCAGTCCGTCGCCATCAAGTCGGTCAATATGAACAAGCTCAACAAGAAGCTCAAGGACAACCTCGTCTCGGAAATCTCCATTCTGCGCAGTCTGCACCACCCGCACATAGTCTCGCTCATCGACTGCCACGAGACGCCGTCCCGCATGCACATCATCATGGAGTTCTGCGAACTCGGCGACCTGTCAGCCTTTATCAAGAAGCGCGCCGACCTCGTAAACCACCCACAGACGCAGCGCATGATAGAAAAGTACCCGAACCCGACCGTTGGCGGCCTGCACGAGGTTGTCGTCCGCCACTTTGCCAAGCAGATGGCGAGCGCCCTGGAATTCCTGCGGTCCAAGAACTACATTCATCGTGATCTCAAGCCCCAGAACCTGCTCCTCAACCCCTCCTCCATCTTTTACTCGCAGAGTGGCACCCTCGAACGCATGCCTCTGGCTGCCAGCGCCAATTCCTTGATACCCGCCACCGGCATCGCCTCGCTGCCCATGCTCAAGATCGCTGATTTCGGCTTCGCTAGAATTCTGCCGACTACCTCGCTAGCCGAAACCCTGTGTGGCTCTCCCCTCTACATGGCACCTGAGATTCTGCGGTATGAAAAGTACGACGCAAAGGCCGACCTGTGGTCTGTGGGAACTGTGCTCTTCGAAATGATGTGCGCCCGACCGCCATTCAGGGCGAACAACCACGTAGAGCTACTGCGCAAGATTGAAGAGCGCAAGGACCAGGTCAGATTCCCAGAAGGCCTCGTCTGCACCAGGGCCATGAAGACCCTTATCCGCGCACTCTTGAAGCGAAAGCCAACCGAACGCATGTCATACGAGCATTTCTTCTCAGATGCCGTCATTCGCGATGAGATTCCAGACATGGTCGATGAGGACCTTCCGGGTTCTATGCAAGCGTCTGAGCGCATGCAAACCTCCGTATTAGAACCACCCATTGAGCCACCCCAGCGAGTCCACAAGGCGCCCCTCGAGCTGGAATCTAGGCCTACTGACAGCCCATACTCGATCTCGACCAGGGACAGGACGACAGGCCTTGGGACAACACCACCTTCACGGCCGGCTTCTCGACCTGTATCCGGCAACTTCTCAGGCACTCCACCGCAATATCTGCCTGCAAGACGAGCTAGTAACGCCCCTATTGAGCCCACCGACGGACGCACTCCAACGCGTGAGCATCGTCGGCCTACGCTCACCAACGCTGCAACCGCACCAGGACGTACTGCGACGCTGCAAGACCAGACGACAGCACCTACTGCCACCAGCCACAGGCGCAAGTACTCTCGCGACGAACAAGGCCCGCCACACATCGGTCTCAAGGAGCACCTGGATCGCGAGCGAATCCCACAGAGGACGGAAGCAAACGTGTTGAAAGAGGCGGCAGAGCGAGCAGCACAAGATAACGCGCTTGACGAGGGGTTTGTCTTTGTGGAAAAACGGCGTGTGGAGATTGACGCACTGGCAGACGAGATTGCGAATAGTCCACAAACACAGCGGGATCGTCCCCTCCACCGGGAAGCAGCGATGAAGCGACGATCGACAACGCAAGGGTCCCCAACATCAACCACTGGCGCAGTCCCCTCGAAAGCCATCCAGATTCAGCAAAAGCCTACCATTACGCACCAGCGCACAGCTTCTTACAGCCGGCGACAATACCGCCCAAGCTTTGAAACCGCCACCTCTGCCCTTTCCAAGGCTATGAACATGGTCAATATCCGGGGGCTTGGTCTGTCTCCGCCGGTCATGAAGGGCGTCTCACCCCCACAGGGCTATTCCGCATTCCCAGCCTATCCCACTGCGCAAAGCAGCATGCTAATGGTCGGCGATGGAGGCAAATCCGTTGGCAAAGATGAAGATACCATGACGGTGAAAAGGATTGAGGATCTGGCCCAGCTCAGCCACGTTGTATATGGCTTCGCTGAAGTCAAATACAGTCAGCTTGTTCCGGTTGCACCAAGCGACCCAGCTTTAGGAGTCGGTTCCACTGGCGTTGCTCGCAAGCCCAACAGCGATGTGATCGACGATGACGATGACGACGAAGATTTGACGCCTGATACTATTCTCATCATTTCCGAGGAAGCGCTGGTACTCTTCGTCAAGACGTTAGCAATGTTGAACAAGGCTATGGACCTGACCGGCAGCTACTGGAATCGCGCCCGCCGTAATAGTGGCCCCGACGGAACAAGCCGAACCAATGCAAAGCTGGGTCAGGTGGTCTCATGGATGCGTGATCGATTCAACGAATGCTGCGTCAAATCTGAGATTGTCGCACGTAAGCTCAAGCAGGCGCAGGGGCAGCTACCGGCAGATCATCCAAGCCATCCTCACAATCAATCGGCGGCATCCAGCTCTACAACTGCTGTAGGTTCTGCGGAGAACATTCTACTTACGACTGGTGTTACCGCTGAGAAACTATTATATGACCGGTCGCTAGAGATGAGTCGCCAGGCAGCCATTGATGAACTCACTGGACACAACCTGGCGGACTGCGATATCAACTACTGGACTGCCATCACGATGCTTCAAGCTGTTCTTGAAGAGGAAGAAGAATCGTCCAACGAGAAGGCTGATGCCGAGGAGATTAATGGCCTCGACGGCGAAGATCGGCGCTCGATCCAGAAGCGTAAGTCTCGCTACAGTGTCCCCAAAGTGTACCCAACTAACCAACGCAGTCCTTGAACAAATGAGAAGCCGGCAACGGGCTCTTAAGAAGAAACTCGACGTTGTCAGGACTCAAAAGCGCACTTCTATCACTAGTGCGCCTGCACAACATTCCGTGGGACGCAGCTCTTCTTCCCAAGGTGTCGCAAAGTAGTCATGCATCGTACAAAACCACCTTTTCAAGTATCAAACTTACAACTGCTTGTTTTCGCACCTAGGGACGGCACTATCCTTACGAGCCCCTGCTCTCTGTGTATGGGTTTATCATTCGGTATTCTTTGCGTGGTTTGGGACAACGGGGCGTCATGAAGGGCATTGGCGCACTCGCATTCGTTCGCATATGATACCAGGATCTTGAATAGCAACGACGTGCAAATTTTTCTCATTATCAGGCGTTTGAAATGAATAGCGGGTTCAGGCGCACGGTTGGGTTGGCATTCTGCTATGGAGGGACAGTGCTTGCATTGGTTCTGGGCTGGCCTTTGAAGCAATAGAACGTGTATCGAGACTTGCACGAATTATTAGTAGCTGGGGAATAACAAGAAGTGGTCAGTGTATCGAACTTGCAGACCATGCAGCAGATATGAAATGTGACACCTGCAGGCTGAATTCCCTGTTTACCATCATACGCGCAACCTCAGGTCGTGCCAGTAGACACCGGAGCTTTGCAAATGTTCAGCCCACATGACCATCCAAGCTAATGTACAAGCATGATGTTGCTCCACGCAATGAGCTCGGGCGTCCGTCTCGAGACCGCGTTTTCAAGAAATGGAAATGCTTATGATCTTAATATCCTCCTCCGGCTTCTCTTTGTATACTTTGGTATTCTCGATTTTGTGAATAACATCCATCCCAGCAATCGCTCGTCCGAAGATGGTATGCTTGTTGTCAAGCCAGGGCTGCATACATGTCACAGTCAGCGCACCGCCTCATCGTGAAACTGAAAGTAAACGAGAAGACAAGGACTTACCGTCTTTTCGGTGGTAATGAAGAATTGACTTCCGTTCGAATTTGGGCCGGCATTCGCCATGCTCACTGTGTAGGCTTTGTCGTGTCTCAAGTTGGAGAACTCATCTGCAAACTCCTTGCCCCAAATACTCTCTCCACCAGTGCCGTCACCAAGTGGGTCACCAGTCTGTATCATGAATTTGCGGATCACGCGGTGGAATATGACGTTGTTGTAGTAGTTGTTGCGCGCGTGTGTGACGAAGTTTTCCACGGCCTTGGGAGCGGCGTCCGGAAAGAGACGGATGGTAATATCGCCGTAGGTGGTGTGGAGAGTAGCTGTAGTGCCTGTTGCGGCGAGTGCTTTGTCGTCTCTTTGTTTGCTGGAGGCAGCAACGCGAGGCTTTTCGTTCTGCACATCACGGGTCGACTTGGTAGCGCTGGCATCGTTAGTGTACATGTAGAAACGGACCTTGCCAGAACCTGTAGTGACGAGCATGGCATCTCTGGCCTCGGCTTCCTGTAGTAACGGGTTCTCGCTCGCTGCCATTTCGACAGTGACAACACCCTTTTTCTCTGGTTGCCCTTGGTAGAGGCACAGCCATAGCGGTCTGATGGATTCTTCCTGGCCGTACAGCTTCACAAGCTTGTTGGTCAGTGTGTTGATCACTTTGACGCCGTACATGCTGCCGTATAGGATGAAATTGCTTGTCTCATCAAATGTCACATTCATGCGACACCTCGTCATAGGCTGGTCGAGCTCTCTTTCGATGGCTATGCGTCGACCAAACTCCATGTCTTCCAGATGCTGGACAGCGGTACCAGCCTGTTGCATGCTGGTGATGGTCTCGATTGATTCGTCGTACGTGCGATGAAGTTTGCCGGTGGCAAAGTCGAAGACGCGGACCTTGCGATCCGGGAATGAAAGCGTCGCAAACTGCTTCCCCGTGGGAGATATGGTAAGCGACGAGGGCACACTTTTTGACTTCTTGAAGTCAAACAGACTGGTAGAGCTCTTCAGCCTCCAAACATTGTCTGGCTTCTCAAAGTTTCCATTGGGCCTCCAGTATTCCACCATACCACCTTGATCGACGCTCACAACACAGTCGAATTCGCTATTGTATGCCATTAGGTTCACTGACGCCCTGTGAACGCTCCTGAGCATGTGTAACGGCTCTGGATTCTCCCCTCTGCCATCGTAAATGCGGATCCAACTGTCTTCTTCGGAGCTGACGGCCAGTTGAGGAAAGCTTGCGCCTCGGCCGTGCAGCCAGCAAACCGCTCTAGGCGTGTACTCGACGCTCAGCATGGCCAGCAGATCGAAGGTGACGACATCGAAGATCTTGATTGTCTTGTCCGAGCCGGAAGTAGCAAAGCTACGGCCGTCGGCGCTCACGTTGACAGACTTGATCTCGCCGGTATGCGCCCTGAATTCTTTGACAAACTCTACGCCGCCAAAGTCCTTTTTCCAGAACTTGACCACGCCGTCGACAGAGCTCGTTATGAGGAAATCGGTGTGGGGGGTAAAGGTGGTAAAGCATAATTGCTCGCGGTGCATTAGCGATCTGGAGTAGCGGGTCGCGCCGGGCAGCGCAGCGACGTAAAGCTTCTCGTAGGGCAGTTTGCGCTTTTTTCGCTTCGGCGCTGAAGACGGAAGGGCGGGACCAAAGTCATCGGAGGAGGAGGAAGTATCGTCTGGGGAGGTTGTTAGGAACTTGACGCGCGACGGATGCACAAGGGACATACCGTCATCCAGAGCCTGCACAGGAGCTTCTTTTGCAGAGACGGCGCTGTCAGCCTCCATTTCGGTACGCGAGCGCTTCGCCTTGCTCGGCGACTGGGACCCGTCCATTTCCATCATGGGCATGCAATTGAGACCGCCGGGGTGGTGCGGGTTGGTTGTCGCAGGCCCAAGCTTGGAATAATCGAATGATGCCGCGTCTAAACGCGTGACGTTGCACTATCACACGCGCTTGTCGGACAGTCGGAGAGTTTTGCGGGATACGTCAGGTACGCTAGCACGCCGTTCACGGGTATCCATGCATTGTGATCACGCCTCAGCAGAATACTGCTGTCATGTTCGCAGACGGTGTGGAAAGCCCACCCATTGCTTTCTTTCCTCCTGTTTCAATTTCAAGTGCTATCATAACGCAAGGGCATCGCCTGCTCTTCTGGCGCCGTGCGAGGAAATGTATGTACGCATTGGACTCATCACGAATCGGATAAACAGAGTGGGGCAGACGAATCATTGCTCCAGCCTCTTTCTATGATGCTATCGTACATGATGCCCATGGCTAATCTTCACACCATCATTACCATCCAAGCGTAGGTGCTAGCTCATAGCTTCTGGTAGTCCAGCTTGCCCTCTAGCTTCTTCGACTCGGCCATCTTCCGCACTGCCTTGTTGAAATCGTCCTGGTTGATCGAGTCTCGGTAGTCTTTGATGGCGAAGAGGCCGCTGCGATGTGTTAGCCATGTCACAGTTACACGGAAGAGACACTTACGCCTCGGTGACAACGTTGCGAAGGTCGGCACCGTTCATGCCATCGCTCATCTTTACAATGCTCTCGAAGTCGATCTCGCCATCCGTCACTACGCTGCCAGAGTGAATTTTCAGAATCTCAAGACGGCCCACTTCGTTGGGTAGGGGGATTTCGAGTTTGCGGTCAAGACGCCCGGCGCGAAGCAGAGCGGGGTCGAGCGTGTCGGGTCGGTTCGTCGCCATGATGATCTTGGTCTGCCCTAGGTAGTCGAAGCCGTCGAGCTGGTTCAGCAGCTCCATGAGGGTTCGCTGAATCTCACGGTCTGCCGACGTTCCCTCGGAGAAGCGACGACCGCCAATAGCATCAATCTCGTCCATGAAGATGATGCAGGGCTCGTGCTCCTTTGCGTACCCAAACATCTCACGGATGAGACGCGCCGATTCTCCAATGTATTTGTCGACAATGGCAGAGCTGACGACCTTGAGGAAGTTTGTCTCGAGACTGCTTGCCACGGCGCGTGCCAGGAGTGTCTTGCCCGTGCCTGGCGGTCCGTAGAGTAGCACTCCCTTTGGCGGTTTGATGCCTACCCGTAGAAACAGCTCGGGGTTCTTCAACGGCAGTTCGATGACCTCGCGTAGCTCCCTAATCTGCTCGTTCAGGCCGCCGATGCCGCCGAAGCTAACCTGCCCTGGGTCTTCGAGCGACATGTTGTAGACGAGCGGGTCGACTTCGCGGGGAAGCATGCGCATGATGGTAAGTGTCGTCATATCGAGGGCCACGCGTGTGCCTTGCTTGAGCTTGGCCTTGTCGACCTTGGACCGGCATCCGACGACGTAACGGGGCCCCGAGGATGCCTTGACAATGACTGCGGCGACGTTAGTGTGGCGTCTTTTGGCAGGATGCACATGTGCACGTACATCGCTCCTCGTCCAACTGCTTCAGCACCTCTCCTATTATCTGGCCGACGCTCTGCAGCGCCTTGATGTTGTCTTCGGATACGTCAAAGTCGTGCTGCAGGCCCTTGATGTCCAGTCGCAGCGCCTTGAGCTTGGCCTCCCATTCTCTAGACTCGAGCAGCTTGGACTTGTAGGCCTCGAGAGCGTGCTCGCGCTCCTGGTCGCCACTTCCGCTCATGGTGGACATGTGCGGCGGCGTGGGTGACGTTGCGGAGGAGCGGCGGCGTGTGGAGGCGGAGGTGATGGCACGCGTGAGGGCGGCGGGCGGTACTTTAAGGCAGCCGAGTTTGCTGCAGAGTCAAGACGGCGTGAATGTGTGCGCAGCCAGCGAAAGGATCTGTCCGCGTTGGGTGGAGTGAGTGTCGGAATGGGAGACGTCGGTGGTGATGGCCACGGCGATGGCCTTGGTGTTGTCCATGTATGTGAGCGAGCTTGGACCAAGACGCCATTTCCGCGGCGAAAGCTAGCCTTCGAAAAAAGTTGGCCGATCAAATTCCTGCAACCACACCCGCAACCGCAATGTCGTCGTCCTTCTTCACCGCGCCGGCCTCACAGCGGAAACGCAAGCGCAGCGAAGCCACCGCCGGCACTCCCAAACGACGCACCACAGACGCGCATGCTCGCCGCATGCAGCGCGAGGAGTCCATCAGCGGCAGCGACACATCCGAGGGCGACGGCGCACCCACGTTCGACGGCGGCGACGATGCAGACAGCGGCTCTAGCTCTTCGGAAGACGAGCACGAGACGGCGGCGGACAAGCGCCTCAGGCTGGCCGAGCGCTATCTCGACAACATCCGCAACGAGGTCGAGGAGGACGTGGGCTTCGACGCCGAGCAGATCGACAAGGACCTGATCGCCGAGCGACTCAAGGAAGATGTTGCGGAGGGCAAGGGCAGGATATACCGGTCCATCGCTGCTGAGCTTGGGTTTGAATATGCATCACACGCCACGGCCTACTCAGGGCTGCAAAAAGCCACCACCGGATGCGCTGTCAAGCTGCCGCATGCCTGGACCATCAGCAAGGATCTCGTCGTCGAGAAGTGGGCAATTGCAGACCCGAAATCGTATGCGCCCGACCCCAACCGACCGTCCAACCTGACGCCGCGCACCACTCCCAAGAGGCTCCTGTGGCGCAAGGGAAACAAGAACAAAAAGGGCGACCGCGCCTTTCTGGGTCACACGGGCGAGATTGTGTCTATAGCCATCTCCGACTCGGGAAAGTACCTGGCCACGGGCGATGTGCATGCGCGTCTGGTCATCTGGGACGCCGACACCCTCACGCCCCGACACCTCTTTACTCGCCATCGAGATGCCGTTCTCTCACTGTCCTTCCGGAGGGGCACCGAGCAGCTCTTCTCCGGCGGCGCAGACCGAGCAGTCATTGTCTGGAGTGCGCCTGAATCTGCGTACATTGAGACACTGGTCGGACACCAGGACGCCGTCATTGGTGTCGCAGGCGGGTTGGAGATGAACCAAGAGACATGCGTCAGTGTAGGCGCCCGCGATCGCACTGCGCGCCTGTGGAGGGTCGTCGAGGAAAACCAGCTCGTCTTCCACGGAGGCGGTACAGCCAGGCAAAAGGGCTTGGACAAGCTGCGCAAAGGCCGATTTGGCAAGACTGTTGACGGAGACGACAAACAGGATCAAGACGTCGGCGCCAACCTCGACGACGATGCGCCCATCGCATATGCCGAAGGCTCCATCGATTGCGTCGGCCTTCTCGACGCCGGCTTGTTTGTCACAGCATCGGACAATGGAGCCTTGTCGTTGTGGTCTGTCAACCGGAAGAAGCCCCTTTTTACATATCCACTTACCCATGGCCGCGATCCACCGCTCTCGCCCGAGCAAATGTCAGCCAACGACGACGCCGCAACATCGACGAAGCCCGGTCCGCGGCTACCGCGCTACGTGACTGCGCTTGCTACCGTTCCCTTTGCCGACTTGATCCTCACAGCGAGCTGGGACGGCTGGATACGCGCCTGGAGGATTACAGCCGACAAGAAGAGCATTGAGCCCGCGGGCAAGATAGGACGTGTGCCGATTGCGGAAGACGAGTCCATGGTCAATGGCAGCTCTAGGGACGATGCTATTCTCATACGAGGCATTGTGAATGGTCTTGCAGTTCAGGAGAGAGGAGACAGAGGCAAGGATGGGCTGTGCGTGGTGGCTGCCGTGGGCAAGGAGCCCAGGTTAGCCAGATGGATGTCTGCAAAGGCCAAGAACGGCATTCACGTTTTCGAGGTACCGAGAAGAAGCCTGGCAAACGGCACAACTGAGGGCGAGGAGGAGGGTTAGGAAGCATAGGCGAGAAGTCACTTGCATTGCGAGGCGTTTGTGGATGCATATTAGATACCAATTCTCATGACGCATTTAGTGACGACTTCTGGTCACCTTCTTACACTGGGTGCAGCGAGACTCGGTCTCACAGATGGCTAGGGTATGCGTGATGAATGGCTCTGAGCTTGCTGTCTTGACGTTGGGTGTCGTGATGGTGGGCGGGAACTCGTTGCACGCCAGGCCCACAGCCTAGGCCAAGTCGACTGCCGCACCGGTGACGTTGGTGTCGAAGAAGCAAGCAGTGGGCGCTACACGTGGCCGTCGGCATGAGTGCATTTGAGTCGGGCAGCCAGGCGGTCAGTGAGGCTGCTGAGCTGGACACGTAGCCGCCTAGACGAGGCGTGGACGACTCGCAGCAGTGCGAGGCGGGTTGGGTGAGGTTAAGAGGCAGATGGCCGTCGTCGTCGGACTCCAGCTGCGTCTGCCCACGGCTACATCCACGGCCCGTCGCCAGACCATGTACGCGTCGGCACACAGCTTTGCCCGACATCTGCATCAGAGTTGGAGAGTTGGGGCAGCATCGCCTTTTCCGTGTTGGCCAGGTGGACGCGCTAGCACAACGGCAGCGGCCCAACCCAACTGCAGTGCTGGACTCGCTTCACCCGCTCAGCCGCCCAGCGCTCTTTGCTCTCCTGCCCGCCCCAAGACACCGACTGTCCCGCACGACCGCCGTCTGCCGGTCGCACCCAGCGTGTGTCGTTGCTGTAACTGTACAGACTGTTGTAGTGCAGCGCTTCTGGCCCTCGCGCCCGCACTTCGCAGCCCCTCGACTGCTCCACCTTGGCCGTTGCATTGCATCCCATCCCCTCCCCTCCCATCCCATCCATCCCATCGCCCGCACCCCGCCGCCCGGACAAGGTCATGCCGTTAGTCCTAGCCCATCTGCCCCACGGTCGCGCCCTGCCCCAGGCTGCGTCGCGCCGCTATCATGTCAAGGGCGACACTAACGTGGCCATCAGACTCCGGAAGGGAATCACTGTCAACAACCACACGGGCGCCTTCGAAGACGACGACGACGACTTCACCGACGACGACTCGGCCGGCATCCAGGTAGTCTCGGCCAGCGAGGACGAGTACAGCACCTCGGACGCGACCGACGAAGACGCCGAGGAGGAGCAGAGCGACGACGACATCCCAGAGGACGACACAGACGACAACGAAGAGGACGAGGGCTCGTGGGACTACATCGACGAGATCAACCCTTCCGACTCTGCCTCGCGCCCTCGCCTTGTCCACCGTCAGCCTGCGCCGCACCACGCGATCCCCCCACCTGCTGTAGCCCCCCCGCGAGCACCTCGACCCAAGCCCTCACACCGCGACCGAGCCTCTTCGCGCCACGCAGCCCCCGTACCAGACCCTCCCTCGCGCCTCCCGAGCCACAGCCGCAGCCGCAGCCGCAGCAAGCTGGAGCGCGCACGCAGGCCGCGGCGGCCAAGGCCCCAATCCGTCCACCACCAGGACCCTCTCGACGGCGAGGATGACGACGACGACTACCCATACGCCCCGTCGGCCCGCCCTGGCCACCCTCCGGGCCATCCCAGTGCTGGCTGGGGCCACATTCCCCAGCATGCCCCCAACGGCTACGCCCCAAGCTTGATGTCGGATCCACGCTTCCCATATGCCTTCCCCGGCGGCGGCACCCAGTCGCCTGCGGGCCAGCTGGTTCCGTTTGGCCACGACACACACGCCGCCTATGCTCAGAATCCCTTTGCGCCCAATGGACAGAATCCCTTTACCCAGGGCCCCCCTTCGGCTGCAGATCCGCGAGCTGGCTACTTTCCCGAATACCAGGACTCGCGCCATCAGGACTCGCGTCCGCCACGCAGAGGCCATCGCAACTCCATGCCGCCAGCGCCCCCGGGGGACATGATGCCTTATTCGCCAATGGGCTACTACCCACCATACGGCGCCCCGCCGTATGGCATGCCGCCTCACATGTATCCGCCTTATGGACATGCACAGCATCCCTCCCCTCCGCCGCAGCACCCTCCCTCGAAGCGCCCTACCCCGAAGCCCCAGCCCGAAGAAGAACACCATCCGCCCGCCGCGCCCGCTCCACCCCCACCACCCCCACCACCCCAGCCCCCTCAAACTCCGGCTATGCAGATGCAGCTTCAGCCAATGCAGCAGCCAATGCAGCAACAACAGATGCAGCAGCAACTCATGCAGCAGCCCATGCACCAGCAGCTCATGCAACAGATGCACCCCATGGCCATGATGCCTCCGCCACCGCCTCAACAATCTCCGCAACCCGACCCAAAAGAAGAGGGCATGCTCTCTAAGCTTGAGAAGCTCTTGCTAGGCAAAGAGGAGGAAGAGAGAAAGGCAGCCGAGAAGGCGAGAAGAGACGCCGAGTTGGCCAAATTTGATCGCCTTGAGAACCTGCTCATCTCTCAGCAAGAAGCCAAAATAGAGAAGGAGAAGGCAAAGAAAGAGGCGGCTGAGAAGGCTGCACAGGAAGCTGCCGAGGCAAAGAAGAGGGGCGACGAGGATAAGCTCGCCAAGCTCGAGAGCCTTATCCTTGCCCAGAAAGACGAGCAACTCAAGCGTGAGGCGGCCGCGGACGCGGCTCGTGCAGCCGAAAAGGCAGCTGCAGATGCAGAGGCCACCAAGATTGCCGAAGAGAAGAAAGCCGCTGCGGAAAAGGCAAAGTCACTGCTCGAAGCAGCGCAAAAGGCACGCGAGGAGGCCGAGAAGAAGGCGGCCGCGGAAGCCGAAGAGACCAAGAAGGCCCATGAGAAGGCTTTGGCAGAGGCAAAGGCTGCTGCAGAGGAGCTTGAAAAGGGAAAGAAGGCCGCGGAAGAAGAAGCTGCGAAGCTGAAGCCTTCCGACGCTCCAAAGGCCCCGATCAAGTTCAAGGACGCCGTTGGCCGCAAGTTTAGCTTTCCGTGGGAACTATGCAAGACTTGGAAGGCATGTCCCACCAACAACGAGTTCAAGTCCAATGCTAACATTCTATCAGGGTATGGAAGAACTGATCAAACAAGCTTTCCTGCATGTCGATGTGATTGGTCCTCATGTGCATGAAGGCCACTACGACCTCGTCGGACCTGATGGTGAGATCATCCTGCCCCAGGTTTGGGAAACCATGATTCAACCCGACTGGGCCATCACCATGCACATGTGGCCAATGCCTGAGCCTCCACCACCTCCGCCCGAGCCGCCGAAGGAGGCATTTCCTCCGCCACCGCCCCCTCCACCGGATGCTCAAATGTTCATGTCAAGCCATCTTCCACTAAAGGGAAAGGGCAAGAGGGACAAGAGCCGGAAGCGAGAATCTCTGTCACATGCACACATTGTGCAACTCCCACCCCCTCCAGTCGGCTTGCCTGCGGGAGCAATGGCTCCTCCACCACCACCACCGCCACCTCCTGGGCATTCTGCTGGCGGTCCGCTACCACCCCCACCTGCAGTTGTTGTCATGCCTAGCGGTAGTGGCAGCTCTGGGAGTTCTTCTCGCAAGAAGCCCGCCCCATCACCGTTCTTCAGATGGGCTGCTGGTACCACCGCTCGCAAGGATTCTGTCAAGAAGAAGAAGTAAGATTGAAACACATGGAGACAAAGCAGTTGCAATTGCAGCGGTGGTATATTGCGATCGATCCCACGGCACACCCTGTGTTGTGTTCCTCGTTCGCGTCTTGTTTGTCATCGTGTACATGCGCTTGGCTGGTCTTACGTCTCTTAGCCATTTCCTCCGTGCTTCCTTCGCTCAGCTATGCACATGCTGTGGCAGCGTCAGGAACAGCGTGTTTTTGCTTTGCAAATTATTGTATGTGGACTTGGGACTGTTTGTTTATGATTGTGCAGAAAAGCTCAGATATACCATGGTCGTTTAGCGTTGTACATTTCGTATTGCGTACCGCTTTGGCTTCTGGAATACGCCTTCTGCTTCGGCGTTGTGCTCAAGTTTGATTCGTCCTTTTGCAATCGCAAACGAACGCACGGACGACGAACTGGTGATTTTGATTATCGCGTGCTGGGACTGATGAAAGGTGACGAGAATATGAGAAATGGATCTATACAAACGAAAGCGCATGTTCTCGCTCCCATTGCACCGTGACCGGGAATATACGCTTGAAATAACAGCAACATCACAACGCTGCCCAGATAGGCGTATTGAATAATGTCGAACCAATATATAGCCGCCCGGAAAGTCCACCAGATCGCTTTCAAAGCTGCTCTTCGCAACCCCGCTCGTTCCGATCTCTTAGTTTTGGAAGAATTTCTAGCAACAGACGCAAAGGTATACATGGTCATGACACCAGAGCGGAGCTCCAAAATGTTCATAGCCATGAAGTCGGCTATGAACATGTTGGTTGTGATGGGGAAAGTCCTGGAGCACCAGATACAAGGAGTCAAGAAAGACAAGCCAGGACTTGCGGAGAGAAGGAGCAAGTGGGACCAGGACCGCAAAACGCAGAGTGGAGGAGAGAAGCAGAGGCCAGACAACCGAAGGCGATGACGAGAGGTTGGGATTTGGAACGGTGTAGCGTGGCGAAGGGCAGGACACGTGAAGACTGCAGGTGTCCACTAACGGGGGTGTGAGGCAACGCAGGCTGTTCTATTTGCAGCATTCCAGAAGCATGTATCACGCATCTAGGTAGGTAGCATCGGCGACCAAATCTTGGAACCGACAGGTAGCCAGAAAAAGCTTGTTTGCTTAATTACTTCTGCCCGGTATTGTTTCTGCGGGGTACCTTACCGTACCAAGCTTCCGGAAGGCAGGCTCCGCCCCTGAGCTACCAGTCGTGCGCGACACTTCTACCACATTCCGGGCACACCTTTACGCTCGAGCAACATGTTTTTTCCCGATTCTGCGTCTCCACTCGTGTTTCTTGTCGCGAGAATCGTTTCTGCAGCTGCATCATGTAAAGGAGGCGCCTCCGTCCGTGACCTTCGAATGTGGAGCTGAATCTCCCTTGCACAACATGCAGAAAGCGACCCTGGCGCTGATCACTTCCTTTCTTGCCTACGGCGTGCGGCAAAGCAACAGTGTGATGTTATTTTTTGAGGCTGCTCAACAAACCGATGTCTGAGGCATAGCTTCTCGTCGCTAAGGACGCGAGCCAGCCACGGCGATGCGCACGCACAATGACAGCACGAACGCCCCTAGACCTACCGTGTTACCACAAAGGCATGGGCCAGTAGACGGGCATATAATCTGCAGAGGTCTGCACGTCGGAAACGGCACGCTCGTTCCATTTCGTCCTGCTCAACATGAAGTGGACTTCTTCTTTAACGCTTGGTGCTGCCGTCTTGGTCACCTTCTCCACAGCGCAGGATAACACGATCAACGACCGCCAGCCCACAGTGAGTGCACCGCATGAAAACCCTTGGAAGACCCTTTCCGAGGAGGAAGCTGCTAGTGTCAAGGAACTTCTCCAAGAGCGAATGAGCTTGACTGGCAACCAAGGATCTAGCCGTGATAGTTACGTGTAAGTCGACCATTGCTAGACACCTCTCACTCGCCGGACACTAATACGATATCAGAGTACAGCTCGCTCTTCTTCATCCCAACAAGACGGATACTCTTCCCTTCCTTGACAGCAATGCTACGGCTCCAAAGCGCTATGCGCGAGCTACTGTTCAAAGCGGTACCACCAACTCGACAGACAAGCACTGGCAAGAGTACATGGTGGGACCATTGCCAGCAACAAATGCGACTGCGGTCGAACCGTTGACTTTCCCGTTCCAAAACTCCCAACCAGGTCGAACACAAATGCATCCCATGTATTCACCCAGCGACGCGACGAGTTTCTTTACGAGGTTCGCGACAGAGACTGAGGATATCTCAATGCAATTGTTCAACACTGTGAGTGGAAGCCAGCCACAACATTCAACAACGGAGGCTTACATGCATACAGACTTTTCTTACTGGTAGCATTGGTCTTAGATTTGGAAGCCCGTTCTGGGATGAAGAGGGCCGAACCATCTCCTGGGCAGGAGCATTTGCGGACCCTGGCACCAATCTCAGCAGTGTTACCGTCGAGCCACTCGGATTCGCTGTGAAATTTGACTTGACTGGACCAATCTCGGATACCTGGAAAGCTGTCGGTTGGTACTCGTATGGCAAATTTTACGCCAGCACAGAAGAGTTCCGTGCCGCAATTAACGCTCCCGACTATGAGACGCCACCAGCAAACGTACTGGGAAACTGGACGTCTACCGACAGGCAGGGAACGCCCATGCCTTTGGACAACCTACCGCCGCCGGCTTCTGTCGCTCAGGGCGACCAGCGATTCAAGATCGATACGGAAGAGGGATATATATCCTGGATGGACTTCACCCTCTATCATGCCGTCTCTCAGGACCTTGGCCTGTCGTTGTTTGACATCAAATACAAAGGCAGACGCATCATTTACGAGTTGTCCTTGCAGGAGGCTCTGACATCATACTCCGGCTCCGACCCTTTCCAATCACAAGCGACCTTCTTCGATACCACGAGTGGTATGGGATCGACCTTGCAGCCTCTTGTCAGAGGCTATGACTGCCCTAGTCATGCTACATACCTACCTGCAACATGGACAGAAGGCGACACGGTCAAGACACAAGCTGACGCTATATGTTTGTTCGAATTTGACGCGGGCTACCCAATCCGGCGCCATTCCTTTTCACCATCCGCGCCACACACTAGCGTAGCAAAGAACATCCAGTTCGTCATGCGCACGGTAGCCACAGTAGGCAACTACGACTTCCTCATCGACTACAGCTTCTTCTACGATGGCGGTATCGAGGTTTCTTCACGCTTTTCTGGATACATTGCCGCTGCTTACTGGGAGGATCAGCCTGAGTACGGCTTCCATATACACGACTTCCTTTCGGGTAGCTCGCACGACCACACCCTCACTTTCAAGGTCGATCTTGACATCAACGGCAGGAAAAACAGTGTACAAAAACTACAGTTTGTGCCGACTTCGACAGCGTATCCTTGGAGCCAGGGTCGCGTATACAATACATTCAAGGCTGAGCGATCTTGGGTAGCCGACGAGAGCGAGTCCATGATCAATTGGGCCGAGAACGACAACGTGTTGTACGCCATTGTCAATAGGGACACACCGAACCCGTATGGCGAGTACCCAGGTTACAGAATCAAAAGATCTGCCGGCACCATCCACCTTACACAAACGAACTCGACAAACACTGGCAAGACAGGTGCCTTTGTGACTCACGACTTCTATGTCACACAGCAAAAGGACACTGAGCCAAGGGCTGCGGATGCCAATAACCAGTTCTCCAAGGACGATCCGCTTGTCAACTTTGAGACTTTCTTTGACGACGAGAGTCTGGATCAAGAAGATTTGTTCGTAAACCCACCTCCTTTCTCCATCTATTGTTGATACTGCACCCCGTAATATATCAATTACTAACAGAACACAGAGTGCTCTGGTTCAACCTCGGCATGCACCATCTTCCGCACACCGGCGACTTGCCCAATACTATGTTCAGCTCTGCTCATTCGGCCATGAGGTTCGAACCGCTCAATTACCTTGTAGGCGATCCCTCTGTCTCGAGCAACCAGCAGGTCAGGATTGAATACGATGCAGAAGGTGCTGTCCTGAATGTGGATGAGTTCGGCAAAATGGCTGCCAACAAGACCTGTATTTGATTTACTTCTACATGGATGTCTACATACTGTTGATCGCGCAACATTCCGTCATTACCGTTCATGGTTCTCATTATTCAAAAGTTCTACTACAAGCTGTTTCCAGCTCTGAGGTGCTTCCGTCATGGTTCTAAGCTGTGATAAGCGTGATGAAGGGTGGCTTTTTGTAATTATCTAGCTCTCGCCCTAACTCCCATTCAGATCATGACTGCTTCAAATATGAGGGGTACATCTTTCATCGGAACGCCTTCTCGTATACGTACATGCGAGAACAACTTGATGCGGGTAAAATGGAATGTGCCGCCCACAGGATCCAGGCCCTCGCCTTTCAACCCTTCGCCCTCAACAATGAGTCGGACTCGCTTATAAGTCCTGCTACGATCACATGTAGGTTTCATTCCGCGGACAATGCCTTATTGCATTTCCCAACGTGTCATCGCTGAGTACATCATAGACCGATACGTAATACATGTGCAGCACCCGAGTTGGATAAGCGCAAAGTCCGTGCGGACGACGTGTCATGCGCATCCGTGGTGCCCGCAATCAGGTGTTTTCGATCGAAGCCGTGCACACTTCTTCAATAACGAGGCATTTTTGTAAACTTTGTGATTGTCGCTACTAGCATTACAAAGCGATGTTCGTCTCAATTAGATTTCGTGAAGCTTTACAACAACCAGTATGCCCTGTCTGTGCTTGACAAGACGACTACATTCACTTTGGAGCCTTTCTCGTCGCACACCTCTTGTTCCAAATATTAATCTTGAACAGTCCGTCTGCTTGGAAGGTCGGACTTCCGGATATCTGTGCATAAAACCACGGTACAGTACAATGCGCCCTGTACTTTCTATCTGCCCATTGCAATCTTCAGGACACACTCAGCGGCTTGACGTACTGTTTCCAGATGTCTAAGAACGCCATCCTGTCCTTCCTGCTCTGGAACTTGATCTCTAACGCCGAATACCCAAACCGATTCAGATTAGCAGCCCTCGAGAAACCACCACCACCTCCCGATATATCTTTCAAAGGAATCGGCGAGCCGCTCAACGACCCTGAAGTAACGCTGTCTGATCGAGAAAACCGTAGCATTTCCATAGAGTCGTTGCGTTTCTTGCGAGACGGATTCGCTGCTTCGAAATCCGTCTGTGTGGATGACTTGCGGCGTTTGAAAAGCTTATCAGTCGCCCAACGCGGTGCGTCTTTTGAGAAGAGAAGCGTAAGCTTGTCACTGTCTTTCTTATAGACCGACTCCGTGAGCCATTCGAATGCGTAGTGCGGCTCCTCGACCCAGTGCCCATCCTCTTCCAATGCGCTCGTGTAAAACAGCAGGATCAAGACCTCAGACGTAACGAGCCCACCATCCGCTAGATGCGTCTCGGTACGCCGCCACAGCCGCAAATTTCTTCCACGACATTCAGTCGGATTGTGATCCGAGGATATGCTCAATATGGGTCGATCGAATTCGAGATTAGCAGAGTCGGCACCGTTGTTGGTGTACAACAAGGTCTGGAATCTGTTTGCTGATTCGTGGCCAATGAACGTGTACTTGATGTCAACATACTGCTTGTTGAGTTTCCCGAACGAGCTGCGCGGAAAATCGACAGATACTGCACCGTCAACATACGTAGTAGTCAAGGGTATCGCTGGCCCGGTAGCAGGAAAGTGCTGTTCAGTCCATGTTCGAAGCTTCCCGTCTTGGCTAGAGTGATAGACTGTTCGCAGCGAGATGCCAGTATCTTCTCGATATCGCCACCGAACCTCGCACTCGTGATTTTCGGATCCGTACTTCAGAGACTTTCGTTCGACCTGAACGTTGCGACATATTCGCTTCCAGTCGAGTGCAGCGTCTCCTAATGCCATGGTTGCCAGGGATGTGCGCGAGAGACTGCGCCGCAAAGTGGGAGATAAGGGCTTCTCTGAGGCAGTACCCGTTGACGACGGTGATGCGGGCGAAGAGCTTTCGCTACAGGCAACTGTGGAACTAAAAAGTATCCTATTAGGCTCAAGCGATGTCGGTCTAGGCGACTGCGACCAATCGACTGATCCGAAGTAATCTGGAGACGATGGCTGTAGACTCAAGGTCGGGCGGTTGCTGCCCGTGGAGTCACTCAAGCTTTCTTGGCCAAACATGGTGAAGTTCCCGGAGTGATCTGTCTCGAGGGTATAGGTTCGCAATGGAGCTGGTGGCATGTTGCGGACCTGCTGCTTCATCGCGTCGCTTGGGACCAAGTGTGAGCGTTTCTCCGCCGTAGCTCGCTTTGCGCGATTCTCCTCGATGAAAATCGCGTCATCAACCTGCCGTCTCAGATGATATAGTACAGCAGCTGTCTGAACATCACCAGTAGAACACGTAGCAGGTGTGTCTCCCAGAGAAAGAGGCCGCGATAGTCCCGCTTCTTGAGCAACACGTTCGTCCTCACTTTGCAGCCATCGATCAAAGATTTTCCATTCGCTGAACAACGGGTGTTCGTCGGGAGACGCGAGTGCCAGTGGTGCGCGGTTGTTTGGAACACCAAGAGTGTTTGTGGAGTAAGAGCGGCCGCCTAGATTTACTGTACGAGACGGCGCAGCGTCGAGAAGACGCTGAGTCTGCTTGGTTGCCTCGAGATGTAGCCGCCTAACGACGGTCAGCGACTGTTGTTTCGAGTACGAAAGAGGCTTACAATTGCAGAAAGGAAATGCACATGTTCAGCGCTTGGTAATGACCACTGATCTGTTTCCTCAGCCCATCGATCTCCTTTTCCATCCCGATGTATCTGATCGTGAAGATGAACTTCTTGACGGTCATCTTCTTATCGACGAGATGTTCAGCGTATGGCTCCAGGGTCTTTTCACACTTCTTCAGCGTGTCTTCGAAATCCTGGACAGGGAATGCTGCGCGTTGTTATCTCGCGTCAGTGCATGCCGCAAATGTAGTACACAGATGAACGCTCACGTAGCGGCTGGCCATATTGTTTCATTAGCTCGCCCAGCTCTTTGAGACAGCCATGGAATGTGGTGAATTCCTTAACAAGCCCACTGACTTGCGCTTCCGAATTTTCGTTGGCATCTAGTTGCAATGATGAGCGAGGTGGTCCCTAACGGTTGCCACCAGAGGGGGGTAGCTGGCGCCATACCTTTGAACGCAAGATATACACGGGTCGAAATCTCCAACAATTTCAGAACATCGGACGGACTGCACCCAAAGGACATATTCTTAGGGTTGCGCCGCGCTCAAGCGCAACAGAGTTTGTGTAAAGACTGCTCATACGTTATAGAACTGTTGGTGCACAGTAGGGACGATCATCGTCCAAGCATCAGGCTTCCATGAAAAGGACAAGCAGGTGTAGTAAGAACCACCTGAGCTTACGGTCGTCTCTTCGTCACGCGTCCGATAGAGCTAGCCTAAGGTAGACCGCTCCGGCATCTGGGGGGGGGGGGGGGGGGGGGGGGG